>NW_004949140.1:459482-460475 GCF_000317375.1 Microtus ochrogaster
GCATGGTCTACAAGAGCTAGTTCCAGGACAGGCTCCAAAACCACAGAGAAACCCTGTCTCGAAAAACAAAAAACAAAACAAAACAAAAAAAAAGGTTTCTGGTTTGCAGAAGTTTGGAGGCTACCCCCTAGGCCTCATCTGAATAACCAGTACTGGTGGGGAGAAGTGAGGAAGGAAATTCCTGTGATGCTTGTGTTTTCCTAGCTCTCAGCATGGAACCCAGGGCCTCGCACATTCACAGCAAATGCTGTGTCCCCAAGCTACACCTGCAGTCTGCACAATTCTGCCATCAGACAGGAATTTTAGCCTATGTATAGGCTAGGCCTTAGCTTCTGTCCTCTCTGTAGAAGACATATACCACAGAAGGCAGCCGGGAACGGAGTGCCGCTGGTGGAGTGCTTGTTTGGCATGCACCAAGCCTCACATTTGGGATCTAGCACCATATAAACCAGGAGGGCTGCCCTGTGGTCTCAGCGCTCAGGAGGTAGAACTGGAAGGATCAGAAGTTCAAGATTATCCTCAGCTACATCTAATAAATGTGAAGCTGGATTATATGAGACTGCAGCTCCAAAAAAGCAACAACAAAAAACCGCACCCATTCGTATATGGGCAATAGAAATTGAACTCAGCATGTTATAAAAAGAAGGTGGGAGGAGGGGCGGAGCAGTAGGGATGGACCCAGGAGGAATTAGTAGGGGGAGGAGTGGGAGTGACTCTGATCAAAATACATTATATACAAATATGAACTTCTCAAATAATGTATACAAATATTGCATTGAAAATTAATAGCAGAGCATGGCATCACACACCTTTAAACCCTGCACTCGGGAGGCAGAGGCAGGCGGATCTCTATGAGTTTGAAGTCAGCCTGGTCTACAAGAGCTAGTTCTAGGCCAGCCAGAGTTACAGAGAGAATCTGCCTCAATAAATAAATAAATAAATAAATAAATAAATAAATAAATAAATAGCATTTCCTTCCATCCATGAGTATTT
>NW_004949140.1:460895-466040 GCF_000317375.1 Microtus ochrogaster
GCCGGCAGGTAGATTTCTATGAGTTTGAGGCAGCCTGGTCTACAAAATGAGTTCCAGGACAGCCAGGGCTGTTACAAAGAGATACTGTTTCAAAAAAGAAAGAATGAAAGGAAGGAAAGAAGGGAATAGGATAGATGGAGCCGGGAGGCTGTTGAAAGGCATAGAGTTAGGGAAGTGTCTCAAAGAATAACACTATTATATTTTAAAATTAGCACTTCCGTTGTATTGACCACATGCCAGGCACTGTTTCAAAAGCTTCACGATCTATTGATTCATTTCATTCTTATTGTGTTTCTTTAAAGTGGATACAGCTGGCATCTATGCCTTCCAGTGGAAGAAATGGAAGCACAAAGAAATCAAGCAGTATGCTCAACAGCACAATTTGTAAGTGGTAGAATCAGAATTCCAGCCTGGGGAGACTCAGGACTCAGTTCTCTTTATGACTGTGCTCTGCTAGGGCTGGCGGAGGGGCAGCTGTCTCTCCTGCCTTCTCCTTTCTTCTCTGGACTCTTTACTGGGGATCACGTGCAGAAATCCAGCCTTTCCTCTCGCTGTGGTAGTGGGGGGGGGGTGAGAAAGGGAGAGCGGCGGAGGAACTGGGCAGGGCAGAGAGAGAACGTGGGGCACTACTGTCTGGAAAAGCTAGCTAGCCCTGGGAGGGGCTGAGGAATCCTGGAATCTAGCACTTGTTAAACTGCTGCGCTTTATTTTCCAGATGCGTTTAGGGAGTTCCTGTGGGTGAGAGCAACTCCCAAATCTCTTCACCCCTCCCCTTTGGAAATCATCACCCAACCACGGAAGAGCCGGAGCTGAGCATTGCCTTTATACTCTGGACTGAGTAGGGACGAAAACAGAAACAGGGTACTCTTGAGTACTCTCCCGCAAGGTAATGGCTTGTTCATGTTAAGCAAGGACCTGATGGTTTTATTTTGTTTTGTGAATTTCAGCCTTGGGAAATCCTGACCAGACCAGAGCCAGAAGCCCGAACTCCTTCGGCTTTCCTAAGTTTGTGGCGATTTCTCCGGGTCAGTTTCAGTCACCTTTGTGGCTAGGCTGAGGGTGAACACCTGGAAACAGACATGCAATCAACCCACTATTTCTTTCTTTCTTTTTTTTTTTTTTTTGGTTTTTCGAGACAGGGTTTCTCTGTGGTTTTGGAGCCTGTCCTGGCTGACCAGGCTGGTCTCGAACTCACAGAGATCCTCCTGCCTCTGCCTCCCGAGTGCTGGGATTAAAGGCGTGTGCCACCACCGCCCGGCTCAACCCACTATTTTAAAAGCACACTTAGGTTTCTCATTCTGCTGGGTGTCCGGAATAGAGACCTGAGTGCTTTCGTTGTGACTAAAATGCTACCTGTTAGTGTATGCACGGATGACGTCTGAGAGAGACTGCCAGAAGGTGCTGGTGTCACAGAAGGCCTGTGGGGAGGTAGGGTACCAGCTTGGGCCTGTAAACCATTTAAGCTTTGGGCCTTTGGCACTGTGGGCATATACATATTAGCCATGCAAGGATAAATAATCCCCTGCTTCACACCCAAAAAGAGAAGTGAAAAGAGGGAGAGATGCTTCTGGAAACACGTCAGCAATTTAGCTGTTTTGTTGTTGTTTTTCTAGTTCCTTTCCTCCCCCCTTCCTCCTTTCTAGATAAGGTCTCACTTTGTCGGGGCTTGTTTGGAACTTACTACGTGGTCCAACCTGACCTTGAACTTGTAAAAGTTCTTCTGCCTAAGTTTCCCCAAAGGTGCTGGGGTTGTTGCCGACGGAGGAAACAAATTGACAGTTTCTCTTCCTGGCTTGGGCCCGAGTACAGGTTTTAGTCAGAACAGCCATTTTCATGTGGTTTTGCTTTCCCAGTCTGAGGAAGGAAATGAAGGAGAAGCTTCGTCCTCTAGCCAAGAACGCCCAGGCATGTGAGACCCACTGAAAGCGAAAGAGGTGTCCTTCCACAAGTTCGGGCTTCTTTTCTTTCTTCCATTTATTGATTTTTATTCTGTGTGTGTGTGAGTCACATGTGTCACAACATGTATGTAGAAGCCAGAGGGCAAGTCAACTCTCTTCTACCATGTGGGTCCTAGGCATCCACCAGGTTGCCAGTCTTTAACAGTAAGTGCTTTTCTTCTGGGAAATCCAATTCACACCTTTGTGCAGGGCGGGGATGAGGGGCATGACAAGAGACCCAAGAGAGCCCCAGAGAGGACTCAGTGTGTGTGTGTGTGTGTGAATAATACAGATATATTGTTCTTGCTATTAAAGATTCAATTGACTTGCCGGGCAGTGATGGTGCATACCTTTGATCCCAGCACTCAGGACGCAGAGGCAGGCAGATCTCTGTGAGTTCGAGACCAGCCTGGTCTACAGACCAAGTTCCAGGACAGGCACCAAAGCTACAAAGAAACCCTGCCTCGAAAAACCACAAAAAGATTCGATTGACTCATTAGAACTGGAGTTGGCTTGTAGCAGATACAGAGCCAAATAATCAGGAACTATCATTAGACTCCTTCAGAGCCATTCTCTGCCTGCTTGTCTGTCTGACTTAAGAAACACGTGACTATCAGGTGAAAACTTTGGGACCGTACTGACTGGCCCACTGGCTTGGGCCAACCCAAAGCTAAGAACACCATCAGAGAACGTGAGGCTGACAGCAGAGATAACCCCATATTGCTGTAACCGCTGACCTGATGTTTCCACCAATGGACTGGAAAATTATGGCTTTTATTCTGCTACTATAAAACTTCCATAAAACTCTCACCTCATTTTTATTTGCAATAACCTGAATCTGTTTTCCCGGCCTATGGTCACTCATAAACACTCTCTTGTTCGCTTTGAGGTAAGAATTGTCTTTGCTTCGTCACAGGTAATAGCCATTCACCTTGGAAATACATATTGTCCCTGGCCCTGCCCTTGTCAGAGAGCAGTGTTTCCCAACAGGCTCTGTCTGGTCAGCTGGTCTCAGGCCAACACCACCTGCTTGCTCTTGCCGAAACCTGCTGGGGAATTCGCCCAGCCCTGAGAAGACAGCAAGAGGTCAGCCACTAGTGGGTTCAGGGTACCAGCCTGTAGGACTTGCACTCTGAGAGCTGTCTGCTTTCTTCTGAATTGTATGCAGAAGGTTTTTCATTCCTGGCTGGACTGTGTCCTGGACACCCTTGCTGAAGTTTACTTTCTGCAACACTTCTGGGCACAGCGCCGGACTAAGACCATCAACTGACTTAGATTTCATGTGGGCCTACGCAAACACGCAGTGGAGTATGCTGGTTGTGTTGTGCACACAAGAGACTGAGCCCCAGAAAGACAAACAGTAAGAGGTGGTGACTGGAACAGAAATCCAACCGTAGTTACCAAGCCCATAACCACTGGGCTGGAAAGGCGTTTATTTCTGCACTCTCTTCTGTTGCCTCCCAGAAAGGGAGTTTTAATATCTCCTAAGCCAACCTTATTTAGGAAAGGAAATGCAATGCCAAAAAAATCACTTATGATGTCCCAAAGCTAAATATAAAAGCACTTTTACTATTATCTCTTGGTTGGTGCTGTTAGATCAAGGCTTCCCACTAAGGCCTGTAACCAAGGGCTACCCAGGAGTAACCCATTTGGGCAGAGAGGAAAGGGCCCCAACTTTATGATATCCCAGTCAGGGCTCTAACAGGATCTGCCAACAGGGAAAGGGAAACTTATAAACGGAAATGAACTCCTCAGAGCAGGTCCTGGACCCATGAAATGGAGAGGCTTGCCTTTCCAATTGGGCATGGTGGGGAAAACATTCAAGTGGCGGGGGCAGTGGCAGGAAGGCAGCTGTAAGTTTGAGGCCAGCCTTCCACAGATTGAGACCCTGTCTCCAAAAACTAAACAGAAGGCTGGAGAAATAACTCAGCAGTGAAGATCACTTATTGCTCCCTCAGAAAACCCAGGTTCAGGTCTGAGCACCTATGTGGTGACTCACACACATCTGGAAGTCTAGATTCCAAGTGTCAGGGGATCTGATGCCCTCCTCTGCCCTCCATGGGCACCAGGCATCCACATGGTATGAACACATACACATAGGCAAAACACCCATACATAAAATAAATAAATTAAAAAAATTTACAAACCAGGCTGGGCAGGGGAGGTGCATGCCTTTAATCCCAGCACTCAGAGGCAGAGACAAGCAGATCTCTGTGAGTTCGAGGCCAGCCTGGTCTACAAGAGCTAGTTCCAAGACAGGCTCCAAAGCTACAGAGAAACCCTGTCTCGAAAAACAAAAATAAATAAATAAATACAAATTGAAACCCAAACCACCTCTATCACCAAAAATCCAGGGATGAGGACGTGGCCTCAGCGAGAGCTTGCTGGGCAGGCTGCGGGCCTGAGTTTGGATACCAGCAGCTACAGAAAGGCCTGGACACAGGCGCACGTGTCTGTAATTCTAGTCTCGCATGAGATAGAGATGGGCAGATCCCAGGGACTTGTAGGCTGGCCAAATGGTGGGCTCCTGGTTCAGTGGGAAATCCTGTCTCCAAAATAACGTTGGGGAGTGAGAAAGGATGAGTCCTGATGTTGACATCTGGTCTCCGCGGGTACATGCCCCAGTGAGTACACCAGCGTACACACACATACACCACATATGCACAGAAAACATCGGTCAATCAATCCGTGAGCTATACAAAGAGAATTTCCGCCCTGTTTATTATTCCTGGGGAAGAGGAAATTGCGGGGACATAGTCACAGGCCTGGGGATGGGCAATTTTGCAGCTGTGATGTGTGTGGGCTGACCTCTGGGCCCCACTGGACCATATTCTTGGAATTCTAGATGCAAATCAGCCCTCTGTATCTGGAGCTCCTAAACTCAGCCACTGTCGACCGAAAATAGTTTTTTTCCAGGTTTCATATGAACTGGGCACAGTGGCTCATATCTATGATCCCAACACCTGCGGGGTTGAGCAGGAGGAGTGCTTGTAGTTCAATGCAGTCTGAGCTAGATAGTGAATTTGAGACCAGCCTATGGCACAAAAAGGGACCCTGTCTCAACCCCTGTAATTGCATCTGTACTGAACCGGTAGACTTTTTTCTGGCCGTTTTCTTTCTTTCTTTCTTTCTTTCTTTCTTTCTTTCTTTCTTTCTTTCTTTCTTTCTTTCTTTCTTTTTTGATTTTTCGAGACAGAGATTCTCTGTG
>NW_004949140.1:466268-467527 GCF_000317375.1 Microtus ochrogaster
GCCAGAGGAGGGCGCCAGATCTCAGTACAGATGGTTGTGAGCCACCATGTGGTTGCTGGGAATTGAACTCAGGACCTCTGGAAGAACAGCCAGTGCTCTTAACCTCTGAGTCATCTCTCCAGCCCCTGGCCGTTTTCTTTAAATGATACGGATTACTCGTCATCTACACAGCATCTACATTGTAATTAGGTAGCGTGGGAAATCTAGCTCAGATCATGCTTCCTGGGAGGGCTCTTTGGGGCTTTGGCCAAAAATCTGGCCTGAGCTTCAGCTAAAACTTCTCCCGACTGCCCCCACCCCATCCAGAGCAGCAATCATAGTCCCTCCAAAACAGAAATAAGGGCTTGGAAGATGGCCCTGAGCGGCTGACTGACAAGCCTATTGGCCTGAGTGTAACCCCATGGACTCACATAGAAGAAGGAGAGAGGGGCTGGAGAGATGGCTCAGTGGTTAAGAGCATTGCCCGCTCTTCCAAAGGACCGGAGTTCGACTCCCAGCAACCACATGGTGGCTCACAACCATCTGTAAAGAGGTCTGGCGCCCTCTTCTGGCCTTCAGGCATACACACAAGACAGAAAATTGTATACATAATAAATAAATATAAAAAAAAAGAAGGAGAGAACTGACTTCCCCAAGTTATCTTAGACTGTCACAAACAAAATACACTTTAAAATGTAAGGAGAAATCAAGAGATGGTGTACAGCCTCTCTGGAGAATATGTGTACATTACACACAGATACTGTGCCTATTTTTGTGTGCCTGGCACCATCCATGCTACACAAGTGTTCGAACACTTAGTCTAACTCAGGGGACTTGAGCATCTATGAGTTTTTAGTATCCTGGGTCAGGAAGAGGCCCTGGGATCGAAACCACATGAAAATGACAGGATAACTGTATATGCTCAAGGTGCAGACCAAAGAAACCTCCAGACTGCCTTATTTGATATTTCTTTTTCCTCCAGAGCCATCCCTTCAGGAGGAAGTGTTAGATAGGACGCCTCTTTCTTAGCTCGCTCTCATGGATTTGCCTTGCTCTTCAAAAAAGCTGATGCTAGGGCTGGAGAGATGGCTCAGTGGTTAAGAACACTGACTGCTCTTCCAGAGGATGCGGGTTCAATTCCCAGCACCCACATGGCAGCTCACACTGTTTGGCATTCCAGTCCCTGGCGAAACATATAAAAATAATAATAATAAGCCGGGCAGTGGTGGCGCACGCCTTTAATCCCAGCACTCGGGAGGCAGAGGCAGGTGGATCTCTGT
>NW_004949140.1:467642-468353 GCF_000317375.1 Microtus ochrogaster
CAACAACAACAATAATAATAATAATAAAATCTTCCATTTCTTCTGCATTTCCACAACTAGCCTGGCTTCTCGTTGCAAGGGGCCCTCGCCTGGTGGATCTGTTTGTGGGATCTGTTTGCGCCACCCTCAGGTTCACTGGACATCAGGACATCACTCTGCCTTGCTACAAGGCAACCATGTGGGACAGGAGGAAGACTAACTCAGCAATAATCCTTTTGTCTCCTACTCCAGCCAGGGCTTTCCCAGTGCTCAGTTCATCTTAATTCAAATGCCTCTGTGACTGGCGTTACTTAAAATAGGCAGGGAGAAGGAATGTCTTCAATGTCCATTTTTGTGCTTGTTCCGATAGCTGGAATATCTGAGGGACGATTGCCTGAAGAGCAGAGGGAAGAGCTGACGGAAGATCACTGAATTGCTGCTGCTGAAACTGGACTTGGCCAGACATCATCTGCCCCCTTGTGGACAGTGCTTTCCTGACACTTTGAGGAAATGGAGAGGAAGTAGATGCAAATTACAAAATTGCCCAGCAAGTATCATTGCTGACAACCTTGCGAAGTCTGGGGATTGGCCACTCTGACTTTACTGACTAGCCCCACCCACCTTGAATGTTCCAGGTTTCTTTAGTCTTGTAACAAGGGTGTCGGAGCTGGCACTTAACACTTGACTCTGGCGGTAAACAGTTAGCAGTTGTTGGCAGCATTCTAACTCCCT
>NW_004949140.1:471238-523085 GCF_000317375.1 Microtus ochrogaster
ATCCACTGTCTTCAAGAGTTATATGTTTTGTCCATTCGTCTTCAGGATGATTCTGAGATGGATATATTTTTGGGGAAGGAAAATGGGGTTTATATACATTAAGCAGTTCGTCTTAAAATAACTAGAACTTAAACTCGAATCCCTCGGACTCCACACTCTTTGCCTTTTCCACCATTGCCACATTCTCCATCAGATATTTTTTTTCTAGAACCTTCTCTGTATGATGGCTACTGTTCTTTTTTAAAACTGTTTTATTAGCATATATGAATTATACATAGTAATAGATTTCATTATGACATTTTCATAAATATGCATAATGCATTTCAATCATATTTATTCCCATTATTGTCTCTTGTCCCCCTTCCATTAATCCTTTTACCAACTAGCCCCCCCCTTTCTACTTTCCTCCCTTTCTCTTTGGTGCTGGCTACTGTTCTTTATGCTAAACATATAGGGATGAACAAACCAGGCAGTCTCTGGTCTCCTCTTTTAGAACATCTAATCTCCTGGGAAAGAGGCTATTTTTGCTTCAAGCTGCTGCATTCTAGTTTTTGCTGGTCTGCCTGTCCCAACCCTCATAATTTGTGGGAAGTTTTGATTTCAATTAGCCAAGTTCATCCTTTCCCCTCCTTCCCACCATCTTTTCTTTGCTCCCTTCCTCCCTTTTTACTGAGAGCCCACCGTGTGCCAGAGGTCACAATAGGCCCAGGGCAGAGCCTTTCCCACAGTTAGAAACTGGGGCTGGCGGCACTTGCGGTTCCCAGGCCTTTGTGCCATCGTGCCTCTGCACCGTAACCCCTGTTGTGCCGTGAGTTGCTCGTCTTCTTCATGCTCGTGGGCTAAAATTCAAGTCAGTAGCAAGGGCCCATCCCAAATCTTGCCTCCATAGAGGCATATCCCTTGACCCCTGGCCACAGTCTTTCTTCCCCTCACTGAATTTCACTGGGCACTTGTGTGGGCAACTCAAGCGTCTGGATAAATAAATGCATTTAGCAGACACTTGGTGTTCTCTGTCCATGACTCTCCAATCTATATATGGATCTTCTCTCTTGACCCAAGAAGCATTTGCTGAGTGTCTATTAGGGGCTTCAACAGCGGGGGAGGGGGCAGACCTTTGTAGAGGCTCTTGCAGTTGACAAAGAGCCAGGGTAGCCGTTTTATCACGTGATCGTCACAAAAGCCACTTGTACTCTCTTTCAACAGAAAATTGAAATTCAAATTACTTCCTGGATATATTCTCATCAGGAAAGCGAAAGAGTGACAGATCTGACTACCGTATTCTTTGATCAGCCCCGCTCTCGGTCCAGACTCAACGTTACAGAGCTGGAAAATGAGGCTCGGTGACAAGGTGTGCTGTGCCCAAGGTCACACAGTTTGTGTGCGTGAGGAATTTTTCAGACTCGGTCCCTTGCCGTTCTCATCTTCCCTGGGCTGTCTTCCAGAGGGCAAGGGTTTATCAGGGGTCCTACATTAAAGCTGGGCTCAGCAAACGTTTTTATTGTTTTCTCTTTTAAATGAGCTCCCCTGCACATGGTTTTGTTTTGCACCAGCCATTGCCTTCTGAGGTGGGTTACACTGACCCCATCTGGTCAGTGACAGCGCCAAGGAGCAATTGAGGCCATTCAGGCACCCTTGTAGGTGTCTCTTTTATCACCTCAAGGCACTATGCCACTGAGACCCTGAAAATCTCCTTTAGCAGCTTCTACAGCAAGTTGAGGCGCGCCAAGCGTTTGCTGGACACGTGCCATTAAAAGAAATACTAGGTATGCTATTGTTGAGGAGCTAAGACTTGCCTAACACAACCCACACATTTAGCCGACCAGCCAGCACAAGCCCAAATTGTAAATTATACAGTGCTGATGACGTTTGTGAGGGTTCAGGAGAGCAAGCGAATGGCTGGAGCAGTGCTGGGAGGCCTCGTGGAGGAGGTGGTCGGACGGCAATAGTTGGCAGGCAGCCCGCGTGGCGAACGGGCTGCGTAGCGAAGAAGCGCGCCCTCTGCAGGTAGCTTCGGGAAGGGCGGCTAGGATTCCGCCCGGAGGCGGCCGAAGGGAGGCGGAAGTGACGGGTATTCCGCAGCTGCCGCTGCCGCCGCTCCCACCGGTGCACCACGCCGTGCTGCCGCCCCTTTCTCTGCTCTCTCGTCCTATCCGGCGCTAAGCGGCTTCCAATCCCCACGAGGCCAGAAGCACTTGCGATTTCCGCTCGGGGCGTTCCCAGCCTTTTACCCTATTCGTCCTTGGTTCTAGGCGTGGCGAGCGGGGCGTTTCCTTCAACTGCTCGCCACTTTCCCAGCGGCGATTGTGTCTGCCACCACGCTGAAAGCTCCCTGACAAACTTTCCCAGGGAAAGTCCCCGTTTCTGAAGAGACCAGATGGGCGGATACTGAAGGAACACTTAAACACTTCGTCTTTTAACAGGCTTCTGGCAAAATACTAACTCGCTTAATCCTGACCACTACACTAGACAGGTGGCAATCGCCATTTTACAACAGAACAAACGAAGTGCTGCTGAGAGTTTAGTGTCTTGTCCGGTGTCTCACATCTGGAAAGGGGCAGAACCACTGCACAAGCACCTCGCCATAGGCAATCCTGATGTATGTTTGGTACCCAAACAAGCCCATGTTTCCTGGTCTGAGTCACTCACTTCTAAGTCCTGGTCATTTTCCAGACAGCACCCGATCTCTGTTGAAGTGGACATCTGTGATTATTAGGGTTTTTGTTTATTTGTTTGTTTGTTTTACAAGCTAGGATCATTGGAGAAGGGGAAACCTCAGTTGAGAAAATGCTTTTATCAGATGGGCCTTGTACGTAAACCAGTGGGGCGTTTTTTAAATTGGTGGTTGATGTGGAAGGGCCTAGCCACCTGGTGCCATCCCTGGGCAGTGATCCTAAGGTGTAGAAGAATGTAAACTGAGCAAGCCAGTAAACAGTGTTCCTTCGTAACCTCCTGCATCAGCTCCTGCCTCCAAGTTCCTGCCTTGAGTTCCCTTCTCCGTGGACTTGAACTGTAAACCGAAATAAACCCTGTTGTTGTTGTTGTTTGTTTGTTTGTTTATTTATTTATTTATTTATTTATTTATGGTTTTTCGAGACAGGGTTTCTCTGTGGCTTTGGAGCCTGTCCTGGAACTAGCTCTTGTAGACCAGGCTGGTCTCGAACTCACAGAGATCCTCCTGCCTCTGCCTCCCGAGTGCTGGGATTAAAGGCGTGCGCCACCATCGCCCGGCCTTGTTGTTGTTATTTTTGTCTTTTTTTTTTGTAGTGCAATCCTAAATAAAAACCCGGAGTCAAATATCAGGGTGAAAGAGGAAGGATCAGAGAAGCAGAGCAGCAGCTGCTTTTAATGGCTCTAGACTTCTCAGCTCTGCAAATCCTCAGACTGAAAGGCCTGAGCTCCTGGGTCCTCCCACCTTACAGTCCTCTCTCCACCCAGCCCTGTTTATCCCTTCCCGCCTCCACCTCCCCGGTGCGGGGATTGAAGGGATTTTAGACTGGGTCAAGGTCGTGTAGCCCAGAGTGACCTTGATCTGAGGTCGTGCTTCCTGGAGTGCTGGGAGTAAAGGTGTGTGCCCCCACGGCCTGGCCTCTCTGGCTAACTAGTGGCTTAGCTCTGCACACTGATCTTCAGGCAAGCTTTATTTGTTAGATCACAAACAAAGTATCACCACACTTTATCGCAACAACAAACCTGGCTGATATACAGTTTACTTTCAGGTTTCCAGCCATGAGTATTATATATGTTACCAGCTACCTCAGTTTCCCAATCTGGAAAATGATGATCACAGAATCTGTATTGTAAGGCTGTGTATGGGGGGGGGGATTAAATAGAAGCCACTTGCAATTAGAGGAAGGTTTGCCCTACAGCAAAAACTGAAGAAATGACAAGGCGTGTCATTGCTAGAGGGGACAGCATACAAGAAAGGTCAGACTCTCTTGGCTTTTGAAGTAGGTCAGAGCCTCCTATCCAGTCTAGGTTTTCATCTGCTTTCTGTGGCTGGGTTTAAGAGTAGGGCACTTTAGGCTCAAGCCTAGGAACATGCCTGCTCTAATAAGGCCTCATCAGTCGCATGGGTGTGCATTTGGTATAGCTCTAATGGTCATGTCCTCAGGTGCTTCAATAATATGATTGCTCTTCTCCTCTTGGAGTGGCTTGAATCATCTTATGTGACAGCCTGTGTTCATTACTGTAGCCATCACAACCAGATGCCCATCAAGTACCACAGGGAGGGCTCTGCGTTAGGAGCTCAGGAAGGAATAGCCAGCATATGTTTAGAGGGTGGTAAAAGCATTTGAAGTGGAGTCATCTGTGGTTCACAGAAGGTATGGGAGGAGGCCGCTTCATCCTCCTGCCTCTCAGATTATCTAGCTTACACAATGCAACAACAGGCCAGAAGCCATGACATTTCCAAACTCCTATTGTACCCAGATTTTCCCTCTAAGCAATCGGCTTAAAAATAGGAGATGCAAGTCAGAAAGGTTCTGAACATTTCCTTGCAGCAGAATTGTTTCCAAATATCAAGGGGCTGGATACTACCGAAACTCATTCGTGCCAATCAATAACCAAGGGAAGAAAGCACACAGCAATCCATCCATCCATTCATTCACTTATTCATCCATCCATTCTTTCTTTTCTTTCTCCAGGGGACATTTACCATACAGCTACTGTGTGTATTAAGTTCTATGAACATAAAGAGGAACAAGGCAGAACATATAATGGGGATAGACAAGGAACTATTGTTACCATACAATGAAACAGTTCCAATAATTAATTAGTTGAACAAATGATTCTTAAATATTTACTACTTGCTAAGTACTGTACTTCCTAGGCATTGAGGATACAACCATGAATGAAACAGACAAAATCCCTATCCTCAAAAACAAATGCATGCACATATACATGCATACATACATGCTTTTAAAAAAAGAGCTACAGTCAGAGAAAATAGTCCAAAGCCAAAGCCTTAGCATTTTGTTGAGTGTCACCCTGGCTAAAAGGGAAGGGTACCCAAAGTCCTTTGCTCAGTTGCTTGTGCTTGTTAATTCGGGCCTCACCCAATAGGCTAATCACTCCTGCCTCAGGCTTGTCTCCCGTCCGCCCCCCAAGAGGTGTTTAGCATTCTGGGTTAAGACCCTTCATTTACAAAGCAAGCCTGGGCCTTTACCTGCTGATGGGTAAAGGTGTTTATCAGCCAAGTCTGCTGACCTGAGTTTCATCCTGGGGACTTGCACACATACAAATAGATAATTTTGAAAGAAAAACCTGTTTGGGAGAAGCTGAAGACATCGGAATAAAATAAAACTTAAATCTAGAGTTCGATGTTTGAGCCGGGTGTGGTGGCGCACGCCTTTAATCCCAGCACTCGGGAGGCAGAGGCAGGCGGATCTCTGTGAGTTCGAGACCAGCCTGGTCTACAGAGCTAGTTCCAGGACAGGCTCCAAAGCCACAGAGAAACCCTATCTCAAAAACCAAAAATAAATAAATAAATAAATAAATAAATAAATAAATAAATAAATAAATAAATAAATAAATAAACAAACAAACAGAGTTCGATGTTTGAGTATTTGGTGCACCGGTGGATGATTTGTACATTGGCTAAAATAGAAATCCACCCACAGGCTAAGAATGGACTCTGTATGCAATGCTCTTTGTGATTCAATTTCTATTTGGTAGCTGTCAAAAGGGCTTTGTTGGTGAATGCTAAAATTATCTGGCTTTCATCGTTATTTTATTTTGACAGGCTCTCCCAAGCATTAGCCTAAAACTGGCCTTGAACTCAGGACCCTCTTGACTCTTGAGTTGAGGAATTCCAGGCACACACCACCAGGCCTTGCTGGCTGTCACATTCCAAGAACATTTTCTGGCTCATCCCCGACAGAGCATCTAGAAAGTTCTCCTTGAACTCTTCTGCTGAGTCTGACTGGAGAGAGCACAGTCTTTCACCTTGCTACGCCGAAGTTTTATCAACTGTGAGATAGAACAAATATTCGCACCTATGGCTCAGGGCCAGTGAGTTGAATCCCTGGGAAGCGTGCTTAGTGAAACACCTGACACAGGACAGGTCCAAATAATGGGCCCAACGATCCTGAGTCTGGAGCTTGAGAGGAATCCCTGGTATGTAGTAGCAGCAAGCGTTTAGTCACCAGAATCACATTTTCTTTCTCCAATCTGTCTTGCTCTAGAAACCCCAAAAGCGCTAGAGCCCCACTTAAGAAATGAGCTGGATATGCTGGTACGTGCCGGTTTCTCCCCCCTCTCCACCCCCATGCTCAGAAGGCTGAGACAGGATAATCACAAAGATTGTCAATTCCAAATTAACCCGGGGTGTTAAATTGAGAGTGTAGCCCCCAGGCCTGGGAGTTGTATTGGTCTGGACTCCAAATCCCCGCATGCCAGGGTATTTAAGTAAGCTTTCAACTCCTCCCTCCACCCCATCGTTTGTGGCCTCCCAGTTCCCCCTAGAGCGCAGGAATCCCATTAAACCAGGATATTTCTTAATTTGGCTTGTTGTGATTTGGCTTGATTGGGATTTTTGTGTCAGCAGAGACTTTGCGTTAGGAAAAGTTCCTAACATGGGGTACATAGCAAGACCCTGCCTCAACCAACCAACTAATAAATCAATCAACCAATATAAAATTTGCCTTCCTGGCAAAAAAAAGTTGCTTTCTTGGGTGTAAACACCACGCACACGCATGCGTACAAAGTTGGGCTTCCAATTCTCTTGTCAGAAAAACTGATGGAATTTGACCTGACTCAAGACAGACACGGCGCCAAGGTAGGATTTTAATTTCTGTGCCTGTCTGACTGGCAAGGAGGGTGCTTTTACCCGTATGGCCAAACGACTTTTATTCAGACCTTCATTAGTAGCCTGAAGCTACTTACTACAAGGCTTTAAAAAAAATGTAGTGCTGAGGATGGAACCCAGGCCTTGGGCTACCAGGGCCAGCACTCTCCCCTCCGAGCTCCATTGCCACCTCTCCCAGCATTTCAGTTCCTCCTGAACCCTGAGCTTGCTTGCAAAAGTGAAAGGAGATTATTGCCTTTAAAGGTCCCAGGGGCCGGCTCTTCGCAGCGGCTTCTTTCTCTGGGGAGTGAAATCACACAGGCTTGGGCAATCAGGTGCGGACCTCACAGATTCCTTGAAATACTCTGAGGGCAAAGAGTTCCAAGGGCTCTGGTTGATGGCACTGGGTTGGCCGGTTGAGCAGCACAGCCTGCTTGGACAGCAGGCCGGATATAATTTTGGCCTTTGCTCCCTTTCGTAATCAGTGTTGTAAAAGAAAACCACATGGGCCCCGCTGTTCAGACCATTCCAGGAATGGCGTTTCTTTCTTTGCAACCTTTGTCTGATTCACTTTCTATCCAACACATGTGGAATTTTCTTGAGACTGGTCTTACAAATGTGTAAATCTGGCTAGGGATGTATGTAGCTTAGCAAAAGAATTCTTGCCTAGCATGGACAAAAACCCTAAGTTCATCTCCGGTACGGCAGGAAAAGAAAAATGTGCAGATAAGGATGCATCATTTACACTAGCTTCCCATCAGTGATATGAAAGTAAAATATCTCTTCTTTTTGACACAAAGTTTCTCTGTAGCTTTGGCGCCTGTCCTGGAACTAGCTCTTGTAGACCAAGCTGGCCTCAAACTCACAGAGATCCGCCTGCCTCTGCCTCCCCAGTGCTGGGATTAAAGGCGTGCACCACCACCACCCAGTGAAAATAAAATATCTTGATAAAGCAATTAACAGTTATAATAATACTAAAATTGTACAGAAGCTTACAAGTACAGCCTAGTTAGGTAGCACGTGTCTAGGAGACCTTGGTTCTGATCCCCAGCATAAACAAACAAACACACACACACACACACACACACACACACCTAAATAAGACAAATGAATGACCACAAAAATAAAACAAGTTGTTAAAAAATATTTCTCTAGCATTGTTCTAATTACTTTATACATGTTAATTTCTTTAAATCTAAGATACATATTTTTCCTAGGTAAGCTCTACCATCATTCTTGAATTCCACATGGAGAAACTGAGGTAAACAAGCCCCTAGGTAAAAGCTGAATAGCCTTTGAAAAGCCCACAAGTTTGTGAGCAGTCATGAGCAGGAAGCCTAGGAGTGGTATTGGGCTCTGGGAAAGATCAACAAGGAAGTCCCAAGCCTAGATCTGCCACTTCCTGGGTGTACCGTGCTGGCTCTAAACCCCTTCATCTCCTCCAACTCTGCAGCAGCAATGGATCCAGGTTTTACAGAAATATTACGTCATGGGATTTGACAGCCTCTTTAAAAAAATTATGAATATTTTACCAAACCATCCGAGCAAGTGAATGCATTGCCGGTCCCTTTCTAGGGCTTGGAAGGGGACCCTGTAAGGGATGCCTGTGGGGGCGGGGAATGCATCCTTAGCATCCTTAGTACATGCCTGTAGCGCTAACATGTCTTCCTTCTCCACTGCCAGGCATTGACGCTCACTCAGACAGAAGAGTTTTCTTTCCACTCCCAAACGTGGGGCCCTTGGAAGTTAACCTCTCAAGAGCTATTTAGAACAGACTTTGTTTTGGGTATATCCATTCTGGAAGTACAAGAAGAGGCAGTGAAATGCTTTTAATATGATCAGGTTCTAAATCTAACTAAATGTCTTTCCTGGATTGGCAAATGGCCTAAGGGATCAACTCCTCTGCCCCAACCCCAGGATGGATGTTCAAGACCTGTTTCCATTGTCCATGAGGAAAACCACAGATTAATAGGCTTCTTTAATTCAACTCAGTTTTGTCTCTGAAAAGGGTCCAGTAAAAGCGACCGCCCAATCTGTCTCTTGAATGGTGTTTATAACTGTTGCTGGGATACCAAAGGCTCTTTTGAGCCTTTGGCTAAGAGGGGCACTGTGCCTCTGACCTTGTTCACCTGCGCACACACAGCAAATAATGGCCAGCATGATAGAAAAGCGCCTCCAAACATTTGGAGTGTAACACAAGGCATTCCCAAATTGCAGCATCCAGTATTTGTTGTTTAAATACATTTCAACCTGAATACAGAAGTGAGCATTACACATAATAAGACAAGGCTTTGAAAAGACAGATGTTAATTATTTGGCAGTAAATCGGATCACCTCTGACCTGCAACCCTGAGCTGTAATTCTGTGGGCTCTGCTTCTTGGTCCCGAAATTGATGTAAATCTTTACATTTGTAATTTTGCTTACCCACCCACACAGTTTGCAAAGGACTGCTGCGAGCCAGAAATGATGCAGCTACAATTGTGTTAGGTATTTTCAACTGTGCTCTGTGACGATTAAATCACCTAACCCAAGTCCTTTCATTGCCTCTGCGTTCTATGTAAAAATGATGGTACGGGAGGACGTCTAAACTAGAAGGGACTTTTGAGTTTGTCTCCTCCCCAGACTCTTTCTCATGGATGACAAACTAAGGTGCTGATGTTAGACATGGTTTGGTGATTTGCCCCCAGGTTCCTCAGTGATAGTGGTTAAAGCCCCAAAGGAAAGGACTGACTGGACTGGGATGTTAATACGGGGGTCACACTCAGCAAACAGAACTCAGAGTCTAGAAGCTACCTCTTCCCTGCCCTCTTGCCTCCGACAACTTCTGGGAGTCTTGGCTCTAGCTGAATGACACTCTTCTAAAAAAATAAAAAATAAATAAAAAAAACAACCCCCGAACACATGGCATTTTAAAATCTAACTGGTGAGACTATGGTTCTGATAAATCAACTACTGTTGTAAGAATTGGCATCAATTTGGTGAGGATGGATAGACAGACCAGAAACTGCCAATAATGGTGATTTTAAAGGAAGACGCTAGGCATGGAAAAGGCACATGAACGGAAAGAGGAAGAGGAAGAGGCAGATGAATGGAGAGAGAAAAAGGCAGATGGATGGAGAGAGGAAGAGGCAGATGGATGGAGAAAGCTTTACTTTGCATTTTACACCTTGTCTTTACGGTTTGGCTTTGATTACGACGTGCAGACATTAACTACACTGAAAAACTAAAGGGCAACTTACAAACACCATACCCACAAATGTCAAAGGAAAAATAGAATACACTTTAGGAACACCGACGCTTGAAAAGCCATTGCTCGGTCCGTCAAGACTTTGAAAATATTTTTTTTTTCTCTCTTCCAAAGTATCCGTGACAGCAGAGGAGACTGAATGGACTCCCCCCCAGGAGTCTGGGGAAGAGCCAGCAACGGTCCTTGTTTACAAGAACTCACTTCGCAGTTTAGGTTTACAAAATACTTTCTAATTAATAAACCCTTAGTCTGCATCTCTTTTAATACATCCGCATCTCTTTTTTTAAAACATCTGCATCTCTTTTAATACAAAAATAATGGCTTAAATGACTTACCCTGCATGAAAGCAATCCCTCTGGGAAACCAGCCCTTGTCTTCCCCGGCGGTCTGGAGCACCCGCAGCAGCACACCGCTTCCAGAGACTGACTGAGTGGAGAGGCCCTCTGGAATAGGCAGCGCGCTGTTCACGAGCTGACCTGTATTCTGGCTCTCTCACCTGGAATCAGGCTCCACAGATCCTGTTATGCATTGAATAGTAACAAAACAACAGCATAAATTAGGGTGTTGCTAAGATTGTGTACCACCAATGTTTGCATGAGGATAATGGACGTAATGAATTCTATAGCACTAGCCTGCACAGCTTGGAGAGATTAAAATCACTTTGTCTTTAAATTAAATTTCAAAACTCATTGAACAACAAGAATTGCAAGAACAACAACAGAAACCTCCCACCTCATCTGTGTCAGCCACCCCGTGACAGGAGGCAGCACTTCTTGCTTCATCATTAGTGCCCGGTCCTACGTTTATTTTAATAGCTAGCAGCTCAGTGAGTACACATCTATTGTAATAACCATAAAGGGGGCTTGGGTCCTCTTGTATTGTGCTTGCAACCCTAAGTGGAGAGCCTCTTATTCCCTTTCAGGAACAAAATTTATAACCGAAAGACCCGGGTTGAAGTTTATTTTCTATCAGTGCTACACAATATGGTATGTCTGGTTTTGTTTTTAAAGGTGGGCTTGGATTTATAACACTGCTCTACTTTGTTCAATAGAAATGGGGGCTGAATGGCAAAATAAAACCTCATATTGGGATGTTGATTCGACGCCATGTATTATACCTGTTACTCAACAGGGCTCTTCGTCCTCCAAGAAATATGGTTAACATCACTATCTGGACATTTTACTGGTGAGGTAACTGAGGCTCCACCGGGAGCTTAACTGACTTGCTTGAGTTCATACGTATGAAAATCCAGCTACTTCTGATCATAGAACTCTGGAAGCTCAACTTCCTTCTGATGATCACAGGTACTATTAGGGGGTGCTTATTACATATGTTCTGGGGCATCTGGTTCACCTTGGCAACTACCCCCTGAAACAGGTGTCATTATCCACATCATATGTATAAGGAAACGGGGCTTAGAAAAATAAAAGTGCCGGGCAGTGGTGTCGCACACCTTTAATCCCAGCACTCAAGAAGCAGAGGCAGGTGGATCTCTGTGAGTTCGAGGCTAGCCTGGTCTACAAGAGCTAGTTCCAGGACAGGCTCCAAAGCCACAGAGAAACCCTGTCTCGAAAAACTGAAAAAAAAAAAAAAAAAGAAAAAGAAAAGTAACTTGTCAAACCGAGAGTCCAGATTTTAGCCTGGGTCTCAGTGATCCCAGAACAGCATTTCCTTTAAAATACTTCTCTCTAGAAATGTCTCAGATGACGTTCTTTTTATCTTGTGCCTGAACAAAGAACGATCACTGGAGAGGAATGAATTGAGGCAAAGCAACACCAAGTTCCAGCTTTATACGGGAGAGAACCCTGTCGCCTCCTTGTCATCAATACAGAGCTCTTAACTGAGTTACACTGTGACTCAGGTGCTTGGCCAGTAGGTGCACTGCAAAAGCCCTACTGTCTCCCAGGGACTATTCGTAGGTTCCATTATTGGTCTGTGAACAGCCTTAGCACACACCAGTGAGTGGAGGTCACGTTTCTGTGCTTTGTGTGTGTGTACCCATCTTGCTTCCCATACTTGTTGAGACTTAACGGGTTAGGATACTTTATTCTTCCTTTAAATCTCATGGTATCGGCAAAAGACACAATTCCTGAGCCCTAATGAAGAGCTCCTGAAGTTGCACATGCTCCCCTGCGGACCCCAAATAAGAGCTTATTCCATAGAAACAAGAACATCTCCCCGCCCCCCACCCACCCCCCTGGGGAGAGGCTGTGAGCAAGGCAGGCAAGATGCAGTTGCTGGTTCTCTTTTGTAAAAGGAGTTCCGAAGTTGTGGCTTGCAGTCATCTTGAAGAGCACTGCGATCTCAGCACTACCGAGCAGTGCCAGCCGTAATCCTCTGCTTTGAATGGGATTAAATCAAAACGGCTTGAGCCAGGTGAAGATGAAAGAAGGCAATTGGACAAAAACTGAGAACTGGGATTACCTTAGCTTAAAAAAATTATTAAAATGAGATGATATTCATTTAACAGTCATTTGAAAGCAAACTTGGCTATGGCTCTTGTTTAATAACCACAGGAGTAGGAAAAGCAGGCACATGATACTTTTGGGAAGAAAGCTCATGCAGCTATGACAGGCTACGGGCAAGACCCAAGTTTTTGGATACACTGGTCCCAATTTTATTTTGCTAATGAATTGGGAATATTGACAAGTACATATCCAAGGTATTCCTTGAAAAATTGATTGACAATTCATTTTAGAAGTTATCCAGATCATCTCAGCTGGGCAGTGGTGGCACACCTTTAATTCCAGCACTTGGGAGGCAGAGGCAGGCAGATCTCAAGAGTTCGAGGCCAGCCTGGTCTACATAGTGAGTTCTAGGACAGCCAGAGCTAGTCTCAACAAAAGATTTCCTCACCTTGGGAGATACTGAACTCTATTCAAATATAGTGCCTATCCACACACAAAGCAGATTTTTATATGGAAAGAGACCACAAACAAAACTGTCTTTAGATATTTTTTATTTCTTCAATTTTTATTATCAGGAGTGACTGAAATAAAAAATATAATTGAGTCCCATCATTATTGTCATTATGGAAATGGCTTTAAGAGAAAACTGGTCAGATGAATATTATTGCTTCCCACTTTTCAACTGGTAAATAGTTGCCATTGATAAAACAGACAAGCCCAGAGAATCTGTCCAGAATGTTCAAGATATGGTGTATTATACAACATGCCTGTTCTCGGGGAGAACACCTACGACATAATTATGTGTACTTCTTGATCTCATCATACAAGACAAGCACAAAGGCACCACCCATGCCCCTGAGAACATTGGACCATGCACCCTTGAAAAAGGCCTTGCTTCCTTCGTCACGAGCAATCTTCCTCCAGCAGTCAATCGTGCCTGTGTACATGATGTCAGCTGCGAAGAATAAAGACACAGAGTTGATGACTACAGACCAAAGAACGCCCCCATGTTCAGAACACTAAAGAAAAACAGCCCCACCTTTAAAAAGCAATTTCAGGTTTTTTTTTGGGGGGGGGGGAAAGGGGCGTCATGAGGATGGAATCCTGCACCTTGTGCATACTAGGAAAGCTCTCTACTTTGAGCCATTCCAAGCACTCAGCGCCAGTTTTAAATCCAGTATTTATACAACAGCACAGGCAATGCTTAAGTATTAATGTTGTGACTGGAGAACAGGGATGACCTCTTAATATAATTTAAGCACCCCACGTGACAGGCATCTAAAGGGTTGCTTGCTCCCAAGGCAGTTGTGCAGCCAACATGGCTGCTATCACCTCCATCCCTTCTACACTGTCTACAGTGTTTTATGGCACTGGAGATTGAATCCAGGGCAGCCATCACCAGTTTGTGGCCACAACTTTTGATCAGAACTTACTTCCTTTGCGTCCTGACTGCATCATCATACGACGGCGAACCGTGTCAAAGGGATAGGAAGTCAAGCCAGCGACAGCAGTGACAGACTGTGCAATCATCCAGCTGATGAAGATGTGAGTGTTCTTGGGATCTGGAAGCATTCCTGAAAAGATAAATATATATATATATATGTATATATATATATATATATTTAATCAAAATGCAGTTTTGCCAACCTTTTTTTATACTCAAACAACACTGTATTTATCAGAAATTTTATATTGGAAGAATTTGGCTTCTTTCAGGAATTAATAAAAAAAATATTAGCCTTCTGGAATGTTAGGTAGATGCAATGATCTTTCAAATTATCTCTTAACAGCTTCAGGTCGGGTGGTGGTGGCAGCACATGCCTTCAATCCCAGCACTTGGGAGACAGAAGCAGGGGGAAATCTCTGTGAGTTTGAGACCAGCCTGGTCTACAAAAGCTAGTTCCAAGACAGCCAGAGCTGCACAGAGAAGCTGTTTGAAAAAAAGGTGGTGGCGCACGCCTTTAATCCCAGCACTCAGGAGGCAGAGGCAGGTGGATGCCTGTGAGTTGGAAGCCAGCCTGGTCTACATAGTGAGTTCCAGGCCAGCCAGGGCTACAGTGAGACACCTCAAAGAAAAAAAGAGAACAAAAGAAACTAGGGCTTGGGGATACAGCTCAGTGCTGGATTAGTGTGCACAAGGCCCTTAGGTGGAGTTCCCAGCACTGCAAACATATCCAAAGCTCCCACAACGTCTAAGTATATAGCATACTTACCCTTTGCAGTGTCATAGATGCCAAAGTAGGCAGCTCGGTAGATGATAATGCCCTGGACTGACACATTAAAGCCTTGGTACAGGCCCCTAATCCCATCAGATTTGTAGATCTTAATCAGGCAGTCACCAAGGCCTTTGAATTCCCTTTCAGCTCCAGCTTTGCCCACATCAGCTGCTAGACGGGTACGGGCAAAATCAAGGGGGTACACAAAGCACAAGGATGTGGCCCCAGCGGCACCACCTGATGCCAGGTTCCCTGCAAAGTAGCGCCAAAACTGGGTCCTCTTGTCCACACCACCCAAAAAGATCTGCTTGTATTTATCTTTGAAGGCAAAGTTGAGAGCCTGGGTGGGGAAGTATCTGATGACATTGGCCAGGTTACCACGCCAGAAGGACAGGACTCCCTGTTCCTTGGGGATACGAACCACACAGTCTATAATGCCCTTGTATTGCTTATCTGCCGTGATTTGCTTGCTGGCATGCTGCACCTGATGGACAGGAAGAAGGCAATAGGGACAGTTACAACCACAGAGAAGGGACAAGGGAAGAACACACACATATAATCTTTAAGGTTGGTTCCCCTTTCCCCAAATCCAGCTTTCAGAATCACACGGATTCCTAAGTGCTGACACCACCACAGGGGTAAGCCTCCACCTGTGAGTGAGGCGCCCTCAAGCGGACCTATGACCTTTAGACCTGGAAGAAAGGTCATTCCCTCCACGTGAGGTTCAGAGGCACTACGGTGGGACCTACATAGGACACGGTCACCTTGGTGACCACGGTCAACTTCTCAGGTCTCCTGAGCTGCTTCCTTTCCGCCCCACCCCCACTTTTGTTCTGGGGGGGGGAGGGTGATTAAATTGCACTCGCGAGTGCCCTCTAGAGGCACAGCTGGGAGCGCGCGGCAGGAAGGCCCGGCGGCGAGGGGCTGCGCGGGGGCGGACGTAGCAGGCACATGCTCTTCCCGGCGTCCACTTCCGGCCCGCCGGCCGGCTAGGTTAGACCGCGTTGTTCGCAGGCGGCGGCACAGCCGCCGAACCGGTCCGCGTGGCCTGCGCCCCGAACTGTAATCTCCTTGCCGTGACCTTGAGGTTCTCGGTAAGGCCAGGTGTTGTTTGCCAGCGCCTACTTTCAGGCCTACTGCCCTTCCCCAGAAAGCCGGGGTGGACGGTGTCTCTCGGGCTGCCCTAGCCTAGTTCTCGGTGCCGGGGACGGCCCCAAGCGCCTCCGCTCCCTCTGGCCCCGACCACTTGCGACACTCAAACTCCCAAGTCCTTATAGACGCCTTCTTCCAGTTTGCTTTTCGGACTCTGTGGCCAGGCCCGGCCTTCACCTCGCCCCAAGTCTACTGATTGAACCCCACTCTCCCGCTAGGGTACCCCCCTTTCTGTGCAGATCCCCCACTTCCTGCCTGGGCCCCTCGATCTCAGGACGTACCTGCAGCAGCAGCTTGACCCGCTCGATGGGCGCTACCGCCGTCTTGGAGATGGCCGCGGCCACTCCACCAGCCAAGAAGTCCTTGGCGAAGGACACAGCGGCATCTGTCATGTTGAAAGAGAAAGAAAAGGCAGGGGAGCGCGGAACGGGACTGGCTTGACAACCGGCTTCGACTCCCGGACTCTGGGGCGGAGCAAAGCAAATGGCCGATTTATATAGTGGCAGCCAGGCGCTGAGCTGCCGGCGTAAGGGGCGGGCCGAGGCAGGCGCCCAGCACAGGCGCGCAGAATAGCTGAGCCGCTGAGTGGCTGGGGACCTGCGGGAGGAGCCCGGGGAGGTCGCCCTCCCAGCCTCGCCTGCCCTTGGCACCTGACCAGGCCCGAGTATGGGGCGGCTGCCGGCAGAACCTACAACTTGGGTGTTCGACCCTGAGAAGGGTCAGGGAAAGGTGAGGAAGGCTGAAGATAATTTTGTATCCAAAGGGGAAAAAACAAACAAACAAAAAAACAAACAAAACCCAAAACCCAGGCCTAGGGCCAGGCCTAGGGTGAAGACGCTCCAGACAGACAAAACTTCCCCAACCTCAGGAATCAAGATAAATATCTAATGGATTATTAAAAGATTTCATTTTGACAAACTAAGGACTGCAGGTCACTCATCCGCTTTTGTAGAGAAAATTATTTGGGGACCCAGGACTGGAATGTGAGGCTCCTGAATCAAGGTCATCCTAGTACAGAATGAGAGCCTGTCTTTGTAGAGTTCTGAGCATTCATAACCTAAGGATTTTGCATTGTTTTGTGTTTTAAAACCATTGCACTGAGATTCATTTGTCTTGGTTGCTGAGTTGTCCTGTGTCAAGCTCTGTGAACTTCACCTTAGACCTGGTACTACCCTGAAGCTTTGTCCTCGAAGCCAGAGAAAACCTAGGTACCAGCAGGGTGTGATCCTGTCAGCATGTCCCAGACTACAAATAGTGTGACAAAGATCTTTCAGGGAATTGACCTAAGAGAGTCCAAAGCACCGGACTCGAGGGGAGGAAATGATTCTACCCGGAAGCCAAATACAGTATCCAGAAGGGTAAGAGGCTTTAAAAGGTTAAGAATGCAGTTGGCATTTGACTCTGGACTCCAGGTAGAAGCGCTCTTGGATTGACTAGACTGCTGAACTCCATCTGTAGTTCCAATGGACCTGCGTTCCCTGAGCCCCTTAATCCACGAACTGAGTAAATATTTGCCACAAATGACCTCAAGATCAGGAGTGCTCCCTCAGGTTCCGAACGGCAACAGGTAATGCGATCACAACCCTGCTTCTAAATAATCCCTACTGATAGAAATGAAGGTGACAGTTGAAAATTTCACTGCATCTGAGCCTTAGGTGCGCAACCTTCAGAATTTCCACAGCAAAATGCCAGCAGGCCTGTCTACACTAAGACATAGTGGGCGTTTTAGTTAGAGTTTCTATTTCTGTGACAAAACACTGTGACCAAAAGCAATTTGAGGAGGAAGTGTTTATTTCATCTCACAGCTTGGAAGTAGGGACAGGAGCTGATGTACAGAGGCCATGGAGGGGAGCTGCTTACTGGTTTGTGCCTCATGGCTGGCTCAACCTGCTTTCTTATAGAATCTGGGACCACCGGCCCAGGCCTAGCCCCACCCACTGGGCCCTTCCTCATCAATCATCAAACAAGAAAGCACCACAGGCTTGCCTTCAGGCCAGTCTTGTGCGGGCGTTTTTCTCAGCTAAGGCTTCCTTTTCTCAGAGGACTCCGGCTTGGGTCAAGTTGCCGGGGAAAGTAGTCAGCATAATGGGTATGTCACTTCCTTTCATGCCTTCTCCCACATCATCCGTGTCTGTGTGGTGCAGCCTCCTCCAGGGATTTTAGGCCTTTCTCTGAGTAGAGTTTGTTCATTCTTAGCTCCCAAGAAGCCCAGCAATGCAAAATGCTGGGCACAAACTGTAGGCATTTGAAGGAGCGTTGTGGTTTTTTTCTTAAAAGATCAGTGATTTCCCTTACTTAAACCCAGTATAGCTACCATATGCATCTGAGACATGTTTAATCACACCATTTGTTAAAGAAACTATCTTTCCTCAAGGTTTGCTTATGGGGCCTGTTTTTTTTTAAAGAATATTTATTTATTATGTATACAATATTTTGTCTGTGTGTATGCCTGCAGGCCAGAAGAGGGCACCAGACCCCATTACAGATGGTTGTGAGCCACCATGTGGTTGCTGGGAATTGAACTCAGGACCTCTGGAAGAGCAGGCAATGCTCTTAACCTCTGAGCCATCTCTCCAGCCCTGGTGCCTGTTTTTTTAAACATCACTTGACTGTAGCTGTTTGTGCTTCCTTTCGGGTCCTCTATTCTATTCCATTGGTAGATGCACATGCTTTTGTACCATTCTTATGGTGGTTTTGTTACTGTAGCTCTGTAGTTAGCTTAAAATGTAGTATTGTGATCCCTCCAGCATTTAGGTTGCTGCTCAGGATTGCTTTGGGCACTTGGAATCTTTTTGGCACTCGTATAAATTTTAGGATTCTTGGAAGAAATGCCACTTTAATCTTTATAGGGCTTTCTTTGACTCTGTGGGTTAGTTTTGTGATATAGCTGTCTTTACAGTGTTAATCCTGGTGATCTTTAGCTTGGGATGACTTTCTGTATCTTTTGTTGTTGTTGTTTTTGTTTTTCAAGACAGGGTTTCTCTGTAGCTTTGGAGCCTGTCCTGAAACTAGCTCTTGTAGGCCAGGCTGGCCTCGAACTCAGAGAGATCCCCCTGCCTCTGTCTCTCGAGTGCTGGGATTAAAAGCGTGCGCCACACCACCCGGCTGATTTCCACCTTTTATATTGAGGCAGAGTCTGAACCAAGAGCTCACTGGTTTGGTTCCCAACATAGTCGATCTCCTGTCTCCGTTTCCTGAGCACTACATTGCTGTGGGTCATGGTGATCCTGACTCTAGCCCTTAGGCTTGTTTGGGAAGCATTTTACCCACTGAGCTAGCTACCTAGCCTTCTATTTTTGAGGCTATTGCCAGTGGGATCCCTGGCCCCCAGAGTTCTTACGAAGCTTGCTATTGCTATTTAGAAAAACTTTCTTCTTTTTCTCTGTCTCTGTCTCTCGTGTGTGTGATGTGTGTGTTCCCGCGTGTGTGAAGGTACATGTATGTGCACATGCATTTGGAGCCCTGAGGTTGATGCTGTGCATCTTCCTTGGTTGCTTATATATCGAGGCAGGGTCTCTTGAACCCTGAGCTCCCTGACCTGGCTAGTCTAGCTGGCCAGATTGGTCTAGGGCAATGATTCTCAACCGTGGGCTGTGGACGGACCCTTTGGGGTCGCATATCAGATAACCTCTATCAGATATTTACATTATGATTCATAGTAGTAACAAAATTACAGTTATGAAGTAGCAATGAAACAATTTCATGGTTGGGGTCACCACAGCAGGAGGAGCTGTATTAAAGGGTAATAGCATTAGGAAGGTTGAGAAGCACTGCTCTAGAGATGGTCTCTGCCTCCTGCAAGGTACAGGTGGGTTGCCACACTGACTACACTCCAGTCCTCATGCACAATGGACCAAAAGGTACTAATTGACTTTGTGTCCTGAAACTTTGTTGCAAGTGTTTATCCTATGTCAGAATTTTCTGGTGGGGTCTTTAGGTCTTTTAAGAATGGGGCACTAGCTGGGCGGTGGTGGCGCACGCCTTTAGCCTTTAATCCCAGCACTCGGGAGGCAGAGGCAGGCGGATCTCTGTGAGTTCGAGACCAGCCTGGTCTACAAGAGCTAGTTCCAGGACAGGCTCCAAAGCCACAGAGAAACCCTGTCTCGAAAAACCAAAAAAAAAAAAAAAAAAAAAAAGAATGGGGCACTATCATCAACAAATAAAGAGATAAATTGACCTCTTCCAAAGGGGCAATTTTTGTTGTTGTTGTTTTTTGAGACAGGGTTTCTCTGTGTATCTCTGGCTGTTCTGGAATTTACTCTGTAGACCAGGCTGGCCTCGAACTCACAGGCCTCAAACTCAGAGATCCGACTGCCTCTGCCTCCCTGATGCTGGGATTAAAGGAGTGCGCCACCATTGCCCAGGCCAAAGGGGCTATTTTGGATCCAGCTTTGTCCATCCTAAGGAAAATCTGCCATCCTTGTGTGAGATGGGCGTTACAGTGTTTCTTTACTAGCTGACTGTATCCTTGTGTGAGACGGGCGTTACAGTGTTTCTTTACTAGCTGACTGTATCCTTGTGTGAGACGGGCGTTACAGTGTTTCTTTACTAGCTGACTGGATCATTGATTCAGGTTTAGAAATGAGCATCTTATACTTGTCAAATAATGGTAAGGCAAGTCTTCTGAAAACCATAGTCACCCCTCTGCTGAAACAACAGTTAAAACGAGGTTTAGCTGGTTAAAAATTATTGCTGTGCTGGGAATCAGTGCATACTAGGCAATATAGAGAATTTTATTTCAAGAGTGTGGGTTTTGTCGATGTTTCCCCCCCCCCTCTCTCAGACGGGGTCTCACCATGTAACTCTACTGGCCTGGTAGTTAGTTACCCTGTAGGTCAGGCTGGCCTGAACTCACAGACTCACCTGCCCCTGCCTCCTGGGTGCTAGAGTTAAAGATATATACCACTACATCTGGCTAACAATTTTTTAAAAAGACTTATTTATTTATCATTATGTGTATATCTGTGTACCACATATGTGCAGGTGCCCGCAGAGTTCAGAAGAGGATGTCAGATTTCCTGGAACTGGGGTTATAGGCGGTGTGAACTGCCTGAAATGGGTGCTGGGAGCTGAACCTAGGTCTTCTGTAACAGCTGCTAGTGCCCCTAACCACTGGGCAACCTCTGTAGCTCCAGTTCTTGTTTTTTTCTGTAGTGCTGGGGCTGGAATTCAGGGCCCTGTAGATATTAGACCAGCATTCCACTGTGCAGCTACATTCCTAGCCTTTGTTTAGTTTTATTTTTTGTTATTGAAAATGCCAGGATTTTATCATTTGGTTAGCTGAGTAGTATTCTGTTGTGTGTATGGTCCACATTTTCTTTGCCTCCTTGTCAGGTGATGGACATCCAGGCTGCGTCTACTTTGGGGTTCTTGTGAATAGTGCAGGAATGAACATGGGAAAGAAGATGTCTCTTCAACATGCCAGACTACATTTCTTTTGATATATACCTACCAGTGAGATTGCTGAGTTATACAAAACACACACCTTTTGAGGACTCTCCAGAGTACTTCAGGGTGGCATTGTTCATTTGCATCCTGACCAATGACATGCAAGGATTCCCTTCTCTCCACTCCCTCACCAGTGCTCCTTCTCTTCTGTCTTTGTGATACGAGCACTTAACACCTCGCTGTGCTTTTCATTTGTACTTCCTTAATAACTAGTGATGTAGGACATCTTTTTTATATGATGATTGACCAATTTACATATCTTCTTTTAGGAAATGTCTGATTAGGTTTATTGCTATCGCTTCTTAGCCTTTTGGCTGAGATCAAGTGTAGGTTAATTGCTCACTTTTAAATTGGGTTATTACAGCGTTTCTGTTGATATTAGGAGTTCCTTGCATTGCGCATGTCAACCCACTCTCAGGTGGATGCTTTTTGCAAAGTTAGGAATTGAGCCTAGGGCCTCATGCTTGCTTGGCAAGCTCTGTACCACTGAACTATATTCCTAGCCCCCTTGTACTATTTTTGCAACATTTTTTTGTTTGTTTTTTGAGACAGGGTTTTTCTGTGTAACAAACAGCCTTGGCTGTCCTGGAATTCATTCTGTAGACCAGGATGGCCTCACAGAGATCACCTGCTTCTGCCTCCCAAGTGTTGGGATTAAAGGCGTGTGCCACTACGACCCAGACTGCAACATTTTTTCTAAGTCAGAAAGTTAAAAATTATCAAAAGAAAATAAAAAACAGGAACAAGAAGTCAGGAGAACAGAGAATAATATCAGTGATGATGAGTATATTGATGATCTATATTTGGTCAGTTCATTAAAAATTCACTTCTCCAGTGAGACACGGTGGGCTCTATATTAGTGACTGTTGTGTCTCTGGCAGCTACGGAAAACATAAGTGTGATAAACAGGAACTGTCTAAGGCACTGTCTGGTAGTTCTGAAGAAGGAAGACAGGAAAAAGCTCAAGCAATACCGAGCGCATTAGATTTCTATGTACCAATGCCTAGAAGGCAGGTAATAAAATGAAGTTTATAAAAACAGAAAACACAATACTATATGCATTGTTCAGGCACTGTGGGATGGGGCTATATGCATTGTTCAGGCACTGTGGGATGGGGCTTCTGGCTGACGTGGTCAAGGAAAGGGAAACCTGGCTGAGAGATGCCACAGGGAAGTGAAGCACAATGATTTATCAAGAAGGGAGTCGTTAGTAATTTAGTGGCTGGAATGTGCAGAACATTCATCAAGAGGAAGCTGGACGTGGGGTATGTACCTGGAATCCCAGCACTCTGGAGGGTGAGGCAGTAAGCCTGGGAGTCTGAAGCCCGCTGGGACTGCACAGTGAGAAACTGTCTCAAAATAACTAAACAAGGGCAAGTAAGATGGGTAGTGGTGCAAACAGACTCCAGTAAGTTATCCTCTGACTTTTTTTTTTTTTTTTGGTTTTACACAGGGTTTCTCTGTAGCTTTGGAGCCTGTTCTGGAACTAGCTCTGTAGACCAGGCTGGTCTCGAACTCACAGAGTTCCGCCTGCCTCTGCCTCCCGAGTGCTGGGATTAAAGGCGTGCGCCACCACCGCCCGGCTCCTCTGACTTTTATACGTGCACCATGGCACGTATGTCCCTCTATTCACCCTCACACATGATGTGCACACACACACACACAAAGTAATAAAACAAGTTCTTTTGTTAAGGGGTCCTCACTATGTAGATAAGGCTGGCCTTGAACTCAGAGAGATCCAATTGACTCTGCCTTCCGAGTTCTGGAAGTGTGCCACTGAATCCAACTAAAATTAATTCTTGAAAAAAGCTGCTAAGAAACAGCCCCCCCCCCAGGGGTGGTGGCAATACCATGTAATCTCAGCATTCAGAAGGCCAAAGAAGGAAGATGGCAGTTTCAGGCTACCTTATGGTAAATAGTAAACTTCAGGCCAGCATGGGCTATACTGGGAGACCCTCCACCTCCAAAATCTGCTGCAAAAATAGAACCAAAGAACGAAAGGGAGATACAAATATGTAGTTGTAGATATGTATAAGACACTGGTCAGCTAGATAAAATATATGAATAATAATGCATATGGCTAGCTGTCAGAGGTAAGACATTGCAACAACAGACAAAGCCATCCAAATATTTGATGGATATTTCATTATTTAGATAGCAACATATCTGATAAGTTCTTTTCAGAATTTTGTTACGTTTCTTTATTCATTATATGTATGTGCGTATGTTTGTGGGCATATATGTGCTATGATGTATGTGTGTGTAGAGCTCAGAGGACAGCTTGCTGAAGGCTCTTTCCTCCACCATGTTCGTCCCAGTGGTTAAAGTCAGATCTGGCTTGGCAGCAAGTGCCTTCACAAGGTCCCACACCTACTAAATTCTTGGCCCATTCCCTGATTACTAATAGTTCTCATATTAACGAGAAGCAACTAGGCATGTTGCTAGGCTGGACTCAATGCTGCCAATGAGTAAAGAAGAGCTGCTTGGTAAGTTGTGAGCTGCAAGGATCTGGAAGAACGCGACTGTGCCATCTGTCTCTCCTAAACAAACAGAGCATGGTCACATAGGCTAGGTAAAGTGTGTGCACACACGTGAGTCTGTGCTTAAGGTAGATTTTAGAGAAAAGATAATGGGATGTCCTGGTCAGATACTGAAAGAGAAAGACAACTCATGAGGGAGAGGAGCCCAAAGAGAAAATTCACATTTGTACAATTTTGAGAAATTCTGATGAGAAAATACAATGTCCACATATATTGTTTTCTTCTGATCACAGTTGGACAAAGACCAACATACCATAGACTTCTGGGAGTTGACTCACAAAAGGCAAAGTTAGGGATAGACACAGGCTTATAAAGTGGGAAGGACCATAATAAAGGATTCTAATATTCTATTTAGAGCAAGACATTTAAGGGTGCAGAGGTAGGCCTTAATGGAAGTGTGTGCAAGAGAGGACTGGGAGTGCTGTATTCAATGCTTCAGCAGTTAAATGCACTTAAGAGCACTTGCTGCTCTTGCAGAGGACCCAGGTTTGTTTCGTAACACCCACATGGTGGCTCACAATCACCTGTAGCTCCAGTCCCAGGGGACCCAACATTCATTGTTTTATGTGTCTGGGGGATGCAGTTCAATTGGAAGGGTATGGGTTAGCATGCACAAAAGCCTGGGTTCAGATCCCAACACTGCATGAGCTAGACTGATGATATATGCCTGTCATCTCAGCACTTAAATTGTAAAGGCAGGATCAGATGTTCAATGGTAGCCTAGCCTACATAGTTTGAGGCAAACAAAAGGAAAAAGGAAAGGAAGAAATCCATTACTTTTGCACACTGAAATTAATTGAAATACAGAAAGAAATTGCTTTCTAAAATATGAATGAGGCTGGCAGTGATGGCTCATGCCTTTAATCCCAGCACTCGGGAGGCAGAGGCAGGTGGATCTCTGTGAGTTCAAGGCCAGCCTGGTCTACAAGAGCTAGTTCCAGGACACGCTCCAAAGTTAGAGAGAAACCCTGAAAATATTGTTTGATTGCTGATGATGGAACCCAAAGCCTGGGCATGCTAGGCAAACACGGCATAACAGAGCTATACCCTTAGCCCTCCAAGTTGGAATTTTAGCAAACATTCCAACTTTGCTTAACCAAGGTACTGATAGTGCATTTAATCCAGTTAGTAATAATGTGTAAGATCACATAGCTAGGATTTGAATTGCTAGTTGGCACCCAGAAAAGATGCTGTTCATTTTCAGATCTGGTCACATTTCCAGTGGGAGTGACTGTCACTGTTATGTTTGCAGTGTAATTATTGAGGAAGAATCTCCTTCTGCCTAGTTAGTTGGCATATGACCTTCTAGAATATTCTTGCTTTTTGCCTAGTTTTGCTCATTTATTATTATTATTTTGAAACAGGATTTCATGTAGCCTAGGCTGGCCTGGAACTTACTATATAGCCGAGGTTGGCTTTGAACTCCTGATCCTCCTGCCCCCACTTGGGATTACTGGCATGTGCCACTATGCCTGGCTTGTATAGTATTTTTTTTTAATATCACATATGCTGCTCCTAAATCTCCTGACTCCCCTTTGCTTATTGGATGAAACCTAAACTCAGATTAGCATTTGAATTCCTTGTTTTCTTTTTCTCCTTCTACCCAGTAGATTTTGATTTCTGGAAGGTTGAGCAAGCATTTCATGGATTTCAGCCATGGATGACTGCTCCAGATTAAGCAAATCAAACAAAGCGGGCAAGTTTTACTGCAGTGCTGCTGTCAAACAGTGGAACTGCACATTCTTTTCTTGTTGCAGGGCTCAAGCCTACGGCGTTCTGCTTACAAGGCAAACAGTGAGCTGAGGCAAGTTTTACTGCAGTGCTGCTGTCAAACAGTGGAACTGCACATTCTTTTCTTGTTGCAGGGCTCAAGCCTACGGCGTTCTGCTTACAAGGCAAACAGTGAGCTGAGGCTTCCCAACCTCTGTTTGTCATTGAGACAGGATCTTACTAGGTAGCTCAGGCTTGCCTCGCACTCCTGACTCTCCTGCTTCAGCCTCCCAAATACTGAGATTCCAGGCTTGGGCCATTATATCCATTAAAAATGTGCATATTTGAAGGGCACAATTTGATAAAATTTTGCGTATGTGTACACTTAAGAAACCCCGGCAGTTAACACAGTGAACCGATCCATTACTAAAATTTTTCATGTGTCCCTTGGTAGCCCCTCTGTCCAAGCGAACAGTTTTCAGCATGCTGTCACTTTAGCTTAGATTACATTCCCTAGAATTTTGAATAAATGGAACCATGCAGCATATATGCTTTCCTTTGCCCTGGCTTCTCTTGGCATATTATCAGTTGGTAAATATTTGGGTCATTTCTGCTTTTTGCTTATTTTAAGAATAGGTTTCCTTTCTCCCTCCCTCCCTCCCTCCCTCCCTCCCTCCCTTCCTTCCTTCCCGTCTTAAACCTTCCACCATGCATTATATATCCCTAATAGCAGGGCACATAAATTTCATTTTCTCCATATCTTCAGCTTCTGCCTTCTCAGTTTCATTTCTTGCTTCTTTCCCACTCCAGGAGTTCCTTCCTGTCTCGTCTTTTAGTGGTCTTGTTTGATCCCCCTGCTTTAATTTTTAAATTAAATTATCTTAAATGTTTGCGTATTTTACTTGCATGTGTGTCTGTGCCCTATATGCATGCCTGGTACCTGGAGAGGCCAGAAGTCATCAGATCCCCGGAACCTGAGGTATAGATGGTTGTGAGCCACCATGTGGGTGCTGGGAGCTGAACCTGAACCTGTGTACTCTCAAAGAGCAGCTAGTGCTTTTAACCATTGAGCCAAATCTCCATCCCCTCCCTCTCCCTCTCTTTTTGTTTTTCGAGACAGGGTTCCTCTGTGTAGCTTTGGAGCCTGTCCTGGAACTAGCTCTTGTAGACCAGGCTGGCCTCGAACTCACAGAGACCCTCCAGCCTCTATCTCCTGAGTGTGGGGGTGGGGGTGGGGTGTGTGTGTGTGTGTTTAAAGGTGCGTACCACCACTGCCTGGTGCAGTCCTGGCTGTCCTGGAACTGCCCTGAAGACCAGGCTGGCCTTGAACTCAGAGATTTGCTTGCCTCGGCCTCTGGAGTGCTGGATTAAAGGTGTCTGCCACCAGAACCAGGCCATCTCTGTTTTACATGCCCTTTGTTTGTTGACAACAAGCAAGTTTCTGTCTTTCACCATCCTTCTTCTCTGAACTTTTGATCTGTCCCTTTTATCTTAAAACAAATATCATTAGAGTTCTGTTAGTTTCCTGTTGCTGTTGTAATGACTTGCCACAGGCACAGTGGGCTAAACAATGCAGACTTTCTATGCTACAGTTCTGGAAGTCACTACTCCGATGTACATCTCCAGGGGAAAACCCATTTTGTAGCTCATTAAAGTTACTGACAAATTTTAGCCCTTTTTGCTTCTAGTACTGAGGTTCTTGTTTCTCTACTGGCTGTCAGCTGAGGGTCATTCTTTTTTTTTTTTAAAGATTTATTTATTTATTATGTACACACTGTTCTGCCTGCATTCCAGAAGAGGGCCCTGGATCTCATTACAGATGGTTGTGAGCCACCATGTGGTTGCTGGGAATCGAACTCAGGACCTCCGGAAGAGCAGTCAGTGCTCTTAACCTCTGAGCCATCTCTCCAGCCCCTGAGGGTCATTCTTAACTTCTTGAAGCCATCCGTTCTTTGGCTCCTGGGCACCTTTGTGTTCAGAGTTAGTCCTTGTCATGTCTCCCTTGTTCTTGCATTTCTAGCTTCCTCCCCACACTCTGAGTCCATCTCCTCAGTATTTGAGGACTCTGAAGAGACTGGGAACACCCAGACAAGCCAGAACTATCTGTCTCACTGTGGTCACTTGTTCAAGATCTTTTTGTCTCAGGGAATGATGTCTGTAATCACACTACTTGAGAAGCTGAGGCAGGAGGGTTGGTATGGCCTATAATAGGAAGGCCCTGCCTCAAAAAACAAAATAAGCCCAACCCCCAAGTTTATTTTGTTGTGTAGGGGGATACATTAAAAGGTTCTGGGAATTAGTGTATGGGTACTTTGGGGTTATTATTCCCTCTACTACAAATTGGGCAATTATAGGGACAATTTAGGCTCTAGTCAACTATCTGTTTCTTCACTTGGATTTATTTTGGGAAGTTTGAATTTAACATATTAGCAATGAAACTTTTAATTTCTTCTCTGGCAAAACTCCTACCCTCCTCCATTGTTCCTATGTCGACAAATGACAACATCATCTGGTTTGTTAAATTAAAAGCTAAAACCTTAGGTCCCAGCCTCAATGTCCCCATTCTACTTCTTGCATTCAGTTGTTCAGCAAGTCTTTTTAAGTTCAATTGCAAAATATGTCTTAACATTTTTCTTTTTACAAGTATTATTTTTTATGTCTGCACACCACGTGCACGCTGTGCTCAAGGAGGCCAGAAGAGGGCATCAGATTTCCCTGGGGACAGCATTCCAAATGATTTTGAACCACCCTATGGGTGCTGGGAATGGAACCTGGGCCCATGCTCTTAACCACTGAGCAATCTCCCCATCACCTATTTTTGTTATTTTCAACTTGTTTGTGTGTGTGGCCTGTGGGTGTGTGCATGTGAGTGCAGATTCTCTCAGAAGCTAGAAGTGCCAGTTCCCTCTGGAGCTGGAGTTACAGGCAGTTGTGAGCCGTCCAGAGTGGGTGCTAGGGATTATACTCCAACCATTTAGCAGGGCAGCATGTGTGTTAACCATTGAGCCATCTCTCCAGTCCTTGAACCCAGTTTTGTTTCTGCCACCAGTCTAGGCCAAGCTGGCATTTTTTTTTATTATGTATGTCTGCAGGCCAGAAGAGGGCACCAGACCTCATTACAGATGGTTGTGAGCCATCATGTGGTTGCTGGGAATTGAACTCAGAACCTTTGGAAGAGCAGGCAATGCTCTTAACCACTGAGCCATTTCTCCAGCCCCGAAGCTGGCATTTCTTGCTCATAACTCTGGAGTCAACTCTTTCTTGGTCTTCTCCTTTCTAACTATGCCTCCTTGTACTCTGTCCTCCCCATAACAACTAGCATTGTATGTTAAATTGAAAACCAGATTGTGTTTCTTTTTAAAAATCTTCAGTACTTCTCGTAATACATGGCTTATGTGACCATATGAGATTGGGCTTTTAGAGCGGAGGATGTAGCTCAGTGGCAGAGGGCCTGCCTGACATGTGCAAGGCACTGGATTCTGTCTCCAGAGTTGCAATCAAACAGATGCAGATGATGTGCCCCTCTAGTCAAGCTCATCTCATCCCACTCCTTCACCCAGGGACCACACTCTGGCTGCATCCCCTTCCTCTCTGTTCACTAAGTTGTTTTTGGACAACTGGACATTTGCACTTGCTCTTTCCATTTGTTGGAAATGTTCTTCCTGCTTCTCTCTGTGGTTGGCTCATTCTCTTCTTTTAGGTCATATCTCCAATGTCACCTCTCAGAATGGCCTTCCCTGGACCCCTGATTGAAAGATTTTACCTTTCCCCCACAGAATTCTTTAATTAAAGCACCCTGTTATTCCTCTTCCAACATTACTACCTAGCTTTCTGATTCGTTGGCTTGTCTATTGATCTCTCTGCTCACTAGAATGTGATGTCCAGGGTCACATTTGCCTTTCGTATCACTGCATCCACAGTGCCTAATAGTTGTTGAACAAATGGACAAATGCCAGTCTTCTCTCTCTGCCTCCAGCCCTCTTCGCTTGCCTTCATCCCTGTGATCCCGCCTATGTCCTTGTATGAGTTACTGTTTTGTCGCTGTGATAGACACCATAACCAGAAGCAGCTTATAGAAGAATCTGTTTTGCCTTATAGTTCCAGACAGAGGGTCCACGAAGGCAGAGACAGCATGGCAGCAGGTGGGAGGTAGCCAGATCAAGAAGCTGAGACATGGTCTCTTCAACCACGTGCAGAAATCCGAGTGCAAGCGGGACAAAACTACACTTTCCACTCTGCCCCCAGGGAGGTGCACCCTCCAGCAAGGTTGCTCCTCCTAACGGTTCCGTAACATCCTGACCAGCACCATCAGTGTGTAGTGATATGTCATTCATATATTAATAAATAAAACCCTGTCTCAGAAAAAAAAACATACTCACACTTTTTTGGGGGGGTTCAACCTGAAGATCAGAAAAGCAAAGCACCGGGGCTGGAGAGATGGCTCAGTGGTTAAGAGCACTGGCTGCTCTTCCAGAGGTCCTGAGTTCAATTCCCAGCAACCACATGGTGGCTCACAGCCATCTGTAATGAGATCTGGTGCCCTCCTCTGGCGTGCGGGCATACATGGAGGCAGAATGTTGCACATATAATAAATAAATAAAAGAAAAGAAAAGCACTTGCTCTTACCTCCACCTCAGACCAAAATGGTGAAGCTGTCTCCACAAATTCTCAGAATGAGACTGAGCTGAGACCTGTCTCCTCCCATTTTATATTCCTCTCTAGGGCTGGGATTAAAGGCGTGCACCACTACTACCTGTGTCTATGGCAACTAGTGTGGCTACTGTGATTAAAGGTGTGTGCCACCACTGCCTGGTCTGTGTGGCTGACCAGTGTGGGTGTACTCGCTGATCTTCAGGCAAACTTCATTTATTAAAATACAAATGAAATATCACTAAAATCAGTGGCAACCGAGTATCCAAGTATATGCACCTAATAGGGGAACATATCCATTCAAATTACTATAGTCCTTTCTTCAAAACGGAATTCAGAGCCAGGCATGTAAGGTGAAACCTGTAATTTTGTCTATTACAGGCACCTAAGTAAGGTAGATTATGAGTTCAAAGCCAGCCTGGGCTACACAGTGAGATACTTTAAAGTATCAAAACCTAGCAGGCTATGTGGCCCCATACCTTTAATTCCAGCAGTCACCAGGCTATGGCAAGAGGATTGTCATGAGTTTGAGGCCACCCTGGAATACACAGTTTCATCCCTGCCCAAATGGACTGCAGAGTGAAATCCTGTCTCAAAACAACTCCTGTGAAAAAGAAAATAAAACAGCAATATAATGAAAGTTTACAAAAAATAAATCTGTTCAAAACTAGGCACAGTATAAAACAAGTGGAATTCTAGCACTTGGCAAACAGAGGTAGGAGAATTGTGAGTTCTAGGCCAGTCTGGGTTACATACTGAATGGCATTCTAGGAAACCCTGTTAACAAAACCCAAACAACCTAAGCCTAATTCAAGACTCATTACCTCAGAGCCCCTACTCATTACTAGCCCCATGGCCGCCCTGTTGGTAGGAGATGCCACTGTGTCATGCTGTGCTTGGCTTTGCTCTGTAGCCCTAGACATTCATGGGTGCAGGTATGTTTTCTTCTTAAGTTCCTCCTGGGTGACTAGCACACCGCACTTCTTTATGATTCTTCTGAGGTTCTTAGTGCTGGGAGGTGCACAGTGGCAACCAGAAGTTAGGAAGGCAGAACATCTTGTTTCACCTCTAAGGAAATAAAAATAGCTCTAAGTTCATTTTAGAAACAGAACTAGAATTTTAAGGAGTTGTTCTGAAACTACAGGAAAATGAGACATATTCTTGATTTTATTAAAAAAAAATCACGAGCCGGGCGGTGGTGGCACGTGCCTTTAATCCCAATACTCCGGAGGCAGAGGCAGGCGATCTCTGTGAGTTCAAGGCCAGCCTGGTCTACAAAGGGAGTTCCAGGACAGGCTCCAAAGTTACAGAGAAACCCTGTCTCGAAAAACAAAACAAAAACAAACAAAAAAAAATTCACAATTCAGTGAGGCTGGAGAGATGGCTCAACTAGTAAGAGCACATACTGATCTAGAAGAGGACCTGAATCTGGTTCCCAGCAACCATGGCCAGCAGCATACAACCACCTGGAAGTCCAGACCCGAGGGATCTGGGCCTCTACAGCACCCGTGCTCACACACACACACCCTCACTCCATCACACAAATACCTAAGAGTAACTCTTAAAAAACAAGCCAAATCAAAACAACAATGTCCCCCTCAGCTCAAAGAATATCTCTGTGCCAAGCAGCATTTATGTGACATTTGCGAAAGACTGCACGGAAGAAACACTGGGATGAGAACAATCTGAGGCTAGATGGTAACTCTTGTCAAAAACACACTTATAGAATTCAACATTTTCTGATGAAAGTTTGTTTTGTTGCTTTAAAGAAAATAACAATAAACAAACATGGATTATTGACTGAATGCAGTATTTGCCTCCCCGCAAATACTAACAGATCAGGCTACACATATCAGCTTCATTCTCAGTAAATTCTCAGACTGCTAAAGAGGTGGGAAAAATGAGTTATTTTGTATATTTAAATACGACAAAGGTCTGAGAACTAAAACATAGTTTTATAACTTTGATTAGAAATAAATGACTGATTTTTTTCCCCTTTAAAAAATTAAAGAAAAAATTTCAGAGTTATTTCTGTATATGGGTGTTTTTCTGCATGTATGAATGTGCACCATGTGCGTGTCTGGTGCTTGTGGAGTTCAGAAGAGGGTGTTAGATCCCCTGGGGCTGGAGTTACAGATGGTTGTGAACCATCGTGCAGGTAGGTGCAGGGAATTGAACTTGGGTCCTCTGCGAAGCAAAAGTGCTCTTAACTGCTGAGCCAACTCTCCAGTCACATTTTTTTTCCTTTAGAAAATAAGTTTAAGCCGGGCGATGGTGGCGCACGCCTTTAATCCCAGCACTCGGGAGGCAGAGGCAGGCGGATCTCTGTGAGTTCGAAAAAAAGAAAATAAGTTTAATATGGAAAAATACTTTCAAAATTCTGAAAACCTTCATGTATATGGCAGGGAAGGAACAGAAAACATACGTGAATTCATGTCAGAAATACATTTATTTATTTACTTATTGTTTCCTAAGATAAGATTTTACTACGCACAAGAAGAACTTGAACTTACCTACTTAGCTAAGGCTGATCTTGAACTCATGATCTTCCTGCCTTAGCCTCCCAAGGGCTATGGCTGCAGTGGGCACCAGCACATCGTGTTAACATATTAATGTGTTTAAAATACATGATTGGTACTATTTGGAAAGTATAGCTATATGAATTTTACATGGAATCCTCATTTGATTACATTAAAACAAACAAAAAACAAACAAGCAAAAGTTTCTTCAATGGGTGATTAGCCTAAAAGATTTTTATTTTATGCCATTTTGGGGGAGTATGTGTGTCATATGTTCTATCTGTCCTTTCTAGCCAATTAGGACATCTTGTGAGAATAACAGAAAATGATTGAATAATTTATTTTCAGGGTCAGCTTATAAAAGAAGTTAAAAAAGGCAGATAATTAAGGCTGCTGGAACTGTGCATGACGTCAGTCAGGAATGTCAGTGCATCCTTAAGAAGTCACGGGGAAAACTGCCTTCTTGAAATAGAAGCTTCTAGGCTTGGGGTGCTTGAGTTTTCAATAAAGAATAAGGGTTCTGGGGCTGGAGAGATGGCTCAGAGGGTAAGAGCACTGGCTGCTCTTCCAGAGGTCTTGAGTTCAATTCCCAGCAACAATATGGTGGCTCACAACCATCTGTAATGAGACCTGGTGCCCTCTTCTGGCCTGCAGTACATTGTATGCTTAATAAATAAATCTTTAAAAAAAAGAATTAGGGTTCCAAGGATGAGCATTGCAGTGTACACCTGAAATCTCAGGTGTCTGGGAGTCTAGGCAGGAAGATCATGAATGAGGGCAGCCTGCACTTCATAGCAAGATCATTTGAAAAAAAAAACTTTTCATTTAGGATTTTTGCTAAGGCCTAATCTACATGGTGGTTTGTGCTCTCAGAAGCCCACAAAGGTCTAAGTTTAAGGAGATCAATATGGGGAAGCCACAGGTCACAGAGAAACTTGGATTACTTCACCTGGACTCTGGGGACTGGGCTTGTGACATGGTCTCTGCTCTGCTACTTCAGCTGCAAGATGCCATATCCTGCGCATCTGATTGCCACTAGGCTTCCGTACAGTCTGGTGGAGCCCCATGTGACGGAGCAGTGTCACAAAAGCTTCTCAAGGCACAGGTATTCACAGGGAAAATTTGGGGTTCTGATGTGATGTATGGCCTCGTGGTCACATCTCCAAGAGCAGCAGGCAGAAGGACTCTCTCATTCCTCCCGATGTGCACAGCTAGGAGGGCATAGTCACTTGCGACTGCTGCACGCTGTCCATTCAGCTCTACAGAGTTGGTTTCTTAGATTCCAGTTTTCTGGGCTTGAAGAACTTCTTTAGTTCCCGTAACTCCTGGGGCTGCAAACTTTGGTCCACCCCTGGGGTCAGTTTGTAGGTCAGTGGGGACAGGATGTAACCATTTTGATAAAGAAAAATTCTTTTACAGAACTCAAACATGCTAAACATAACTCCAAAATATGGAACGACCTGTTAAACAGAAAATGAAAATTGTGTTAAATTCTTTTTTCAAAAAGACTTACTTTTATTCACCTATCTGTGTGTGTGTGGCTCGGCACCCATGGGGGCCAGAAAAGGGTACTGGGTCACTAGGACATGGAGTTATGTGTGGTGTGAGCATCTCAACATGGGTGTGGGCAACTGAGCTCAGGTTCTCTGGAAGAGCAGCAAACACTCTTCCTCACTGAGCTATCCCTCCAGCCTACATGTTAAACAACTTTTTGAAATTACAAAATGAATTTTAATTAAATTTATTGTTTGGTTTTTGGACACAGGGTTTCCCTGTGTAGCCCTGGCTGTCGTGGAGTCCTGGAACTTGCTCCGTAGACCAGACTGGCCTTGAACTCACAGAGATCCACCTGTCTCTGCCTCTGAGTGCTGGGATCAAAGGCGTGCGCCACCACTGCCTGGCTAATTTTTTTTTTTTTATTGGTGTGCACTAGGAAGTATGGGGAGTAAGAAATGACTCTATTCAGTCCCTTTAGGCAATTTCAGTGTCTCAAGGTTTAATTAACAGAACAGGGAAGCTGTCCTGAGCTGAACCCAACCCTTTGGAGCCATGAAGTAAGTTATTAAGAAAAGGTGTTTCTGCGGTGGAGCTGCACCAGGGTCAGCTAAGATAATAGCTGTGGACAGCACTACGTGGTGATTCTTTTTGGAATCAAAGAACGTAGAAAGAGGAAATCTGGTACAGTGCGGGAGGGGAAGAAAGATGGCAGAGCCCCGTAAGGGCATGCCCTGGGCCAGCACTGGGTCTACATGAATATGCATGTCGTTGATTAGCACTGCTCACCACTATATGCTGGGCTTGACTGCATAGTTACATGTGAGCTAGCTAGTCCAGAGTTCTTGTTCTTAATTCTGGTGATGGAAGTCTATGGAAATATAATTCATTCGTGGATTGTATTTGTATTTCTGCAAACAATTTTAGATGGGGACTGTATTCTCCTTAGGGGTCCATGTGTCCGACTGTTGGAAAATTCTAGATCAGACTAAATGCTCAGCTCTTCTAGGATTGGGTGTTAGATTCTCCCCCATTGTATCCATCAGGGTCGATGGGCTCTGTCCATTAGTGGTAGATGGGGTGTTTTCATGTGAATCATACTAGCATGATAAGGAAGGGAAAGAAGCGGAAGAAGCAGAGAAGCAGGAGACAGGCCACCCTCCTCACCTTCAGTAAGTTAGCTGTCAGTCCGCTCCAGAGGCCCAGGACCCCTTGGGTCTTCACTATCTGCCGGAAGCAGTCCACTGCTCCTGAGAAATGGACATCTACTCCTCCATGATGGGGAAGATAAGGACTCTGAGCCTGGCAGGAAAAGAAAGGTATTAGGGAGTGGTTGAAGTACTCGAAATTTAATATCTGACACAAAATGAGCAGGGTCTTGGGTATGGATCTGTGTCTAGATGGTGGCAAAAAATAGTAACTTCAGAGTTCATCTTCTTCCATGGTCTTAGAATGATGTTGGTGGGTCTTCCGTCAATGTGTTATTTTATTGGTTAATAAAGAAACTGCCTTGGCCTTTGATAGGACAGAAAATTAGATAGGCAGAGTAGACAGAACAGAATGCTGGGAAGAAGGGAAGTGAGATACAGACGATATAGCTCTCCTCTCTAAGATGGACACAGGTTAAGATTCTTCCTGGTAAGACATCACCTCATGGTGCTACACCTACACAGATTATTAGAAATGGGTGAATCAAGATGTGAGAATTAGCCAGTAAGAGGCTAGAGCTAATGGGTCAAGCAGTGTTTAAAAGAATACAGTTTCCGGGCTGGAGAGATGGCTCAGAGGTTAAGAGCATTGCCTGCTCTTCCAAAGGTCCTGAGTTCAATTCCCAGCAACCACATGGTGGCTGACAACCATCTGTAATGGGGTCTGGTGCCCCCTTCTGGCCAGCAGGCATACACACAGACAGAATATTGTATACATAATAAATAAATAAATATTAAAAAAAAAGAATACAGTTTCCATGTAATTATTTTGGGTAAGCTAGCTGGGAGCCAGGCGGCGGGAAGCGGCCCGCCGCTCCTATTTCTACATTAGAAGGAAAAAAAACCCATTTTTTTTGAGATAAGGTTCTCTGTGTAGCCCTGGCTGTCTGCTGTCCTGGAACTTGTTCTGTAAACCAAGTTGGTCTCGAACTCACAGAGATCTGCCTGCCTCTGCCTCCCAAGTGCTGGGGTTAAAGCCACCACCACCCTGCTAGAATAAAAGTTTTTTGAAACAAAGCCTTTCTTATGTAACCCAGTTTGGCTGGGAGTCACCACACTTTTGTTTCAGCCTCTTAAATGCTGAGATCACAGGTATGAGCCACCATGCCTAATTTAGAAAAAATAATTGATTTGCTATAGGACCATGATGCCTTGCTCACATATTTGTGGTGTATTTTGCTTAAAAGAAAGCAGGTATTTTGGATAGACTCAATTTTATACCTGCATTCCATCCCAGCCTATGTCCAATGGACCTGTTACATACTCCTATGCCTCTAACCTTTTTGAGATTTATTTATATTTATTTTACCTATATGGGAGATTTGCCTGCATGTATGTCTGTGTACCATGTACATGTGAGGGCATCAAACCCTCTTAGAACTGGAGTTATAGATGGTTGCTAGCTGCAAAGTGAGTACTAGGAATTGAACCTGGGTCCCCGGGAAGAGCAGTCAGTGCTCTTAACCACTGAGCCATCTCCCCAGCCCCAGACTGTAACCTTCTTTTGGTGTTGTCTTGACTCCTTATCTAAACTGATTCCTCTTCTGGGAAGCCACCAAGTAGGGGCTTTTTTCCCACAGCACAAATGTCACAGGGTTGAGAACAGGGGAACTGTGGCATTCTTCCGGTTGTCTATTGCTGTCCGCTTCACTCTCATGACAAAAGTGCCCATCTGGGGCCCAGGCTACTCTACATCCTTTTCCTGCTGTCATCTCTGGACCTCCTGGCCATCCTTCTGCTTTTACTAGAGAACTGGCACCTGGTGGTCAGGTTTAGCCCAGCCTCACCATCATCTTAGGTAACTTTAAAAAGAAAAGGGAAAAAGGAAGATGTTGAGTGGGGAAGGGGAGAGATGCTGTGGGGATGGTCCAGGGAGAGTTGGAAGGAGGGAGGGAGAGGTGGATGTGACCATGATACTTGTATATGTGTATAAACGTTTCAAAGAATAAGAGAATGCTAAAAGGACAGTCTATGCCAATTTCAGTCTGGCCCTCATTCTCAGTTTGGTCATCTTTTCTTCAGGCACTCCATGGATTGCATACCCCCCGCCCCGAACTACTGATAAAATCTGTCCTCATCAAAATGCTCAATTCCTGAAAGGAATGCTCTTGTCTCTTTAATCATGGTACTTGTGAGGCTGAGGCAAGCTTCCCCCACAGGTGGATATACCCAGCCCCATGTACATAATTTAAATGAAAACAAATCCATAGAAAAAAATAAAGAACAGGCTGGAGGCTGGAGAGATAGCTCAGTGGTTGAGAGCACTTGCTGCTCTTGCAGAGGGCTAAGTTCAATTCCCAGAACCTTACATCGGGTAGCTCAGAACTGCCTGTTACTCCAGCTCCAGGGTAATCTAATATCCTCTTCTGATCTCCGTAGGCATCCACAGTCATGGGTACATAGCCACACGCAGACATACACACACACATAGAATTAAATAGAAATCCTAAAGCTATCACTGAATACAACAGCATGTATAACTCCAGAGGCACGACACGGAGTGCACTATTTTCAGAAGATAACACCACAGGGATAGAGAATGTTGAAGGACCTGTGGGCTATGTTCCTGCCATCCAGCTCCTGGCTGCCTGGCTAGCTTATGCCCCAAAATAACAACACACAAACTGTATTCATTTAAACACTGCCTGGCCCATTAGCTCTAGCTTCTTTTTTTTTTTTTTGGTTTTCGAGACAGGGTTTCTCCGTGGTTTTGGAGCCTGTCCTGGAACTAGCTCTGTAGACCAAGCTGGTCTCGAACTCACAGAGATCCGCCTGCCTCTGCCTCCCGAGTGCTGGGATTAAAGGCGTGCGCCACCACCGCCCGGCCTAGCTCTAGCTTCTTACTGGCTAATTCTTACATCTTGATTACCCATTTCTATTAATGTGTGTAGCTCCCAAGGTGCGCTTACCGGGAAGATTCTAGCCTACATCCATCCTGGGTCGGAGCTTTATCACGTCTGCCCAGAGAGGAGAGCTCACGTCTGAGCTCACTTCCTCTTCCTCCCAGGATTCTGTTCTGTTTACTCCACCCATCTAAGGGCTGGCCTATCAAATGGGCCAAGGCAGTTTCTTTATTAGCCAATGACCTTCCTCCATCAGGAGAACACACAGAATCTTACCATCTTAGGGGTGCTCCTGGAGGCCTTGACTGTAAAGGGAGTGCACGAGCATTTGGGGATTGACTGAACAGTTCTATGTCTTCATTGTGGTGGCAGTCACACAAATCTTTACATCCATCCAAAACTTCGAGAACGCCACACCAAAACAAGCTAATTTGACTGTTTGGGAATAAGGGAGGGGGCAACGCTCTGAAAGGTCAAGTTAGGATTGGAGGAAGAAATTGTGTTTCCCGTGGATGGGACTTGAATGTATTCATCTGTTAAGGAGGAAAGATGCCCAAGAGGAACATGAGGTGTGACGCCCAGGGCACCACCAGGAAGGAGGGAATAGCATGTAAAGAAGCAAAAGGTTGAGTTTCTTTATCACTCCACTTTCCCCATGAAAGAGCAAACCAGGTTAACCGCCTAGGGAGAAGGTGGTGGGTGCGCAGGGAGGAGGGCAGTGCCAGGTTATCCGCCTAGGGAGAAGGTGGTAGGTGCGCAGGGAGGAGTCTGGTAAGATTTGGAAAAGCTGTTATGAAGATGTGCCAAGGACACTTGAAGACTAGCGGTGCAGATTTGAGGCCATGAACTTTCTGTGCGCCCCCAGCTGCTCTCCCAGGCATCCATCTTGAGCAATGTGAATCAGAGGGAGTTTGTGGGGTTGAGGATAAGCTCAGGGGACAAGTGGCATGGATTTCAGAATGGGAGTCAGAAAGCCACAAGAATGAAAACCAAAGGGCCTGGAGTTGTGGCTTAGTTAGTAGAGTCCTTGCTTGGCACTCTAACAATGCTGTGGGCTCCATCTCCGGCACCACATGAACTGGGCATGGGGATACACATCCATAATTCCAGCACTGGGGAGCTGAAGGTAGCAATGTCAAAACTTTAAGGTCATTCCCAGCTAATATCAAGTTCAAAGACCCTGTCGAAGAAAAGAATGATAAGGGGATAGAGATAAGTACAGTCAGTAAGATGCCTGTTGTACAAAGTCTGGTTTCAGTTCCCAGCACCCATGGAAAACGATGGGTGTGGTGACGCATGTTCTTCTAGCACAGCCCACTTGCCTAGTGCAAGGTCCCAGAGAGACTCTCACAGAAAACAAGGTGGATGGCTTCAGAGGAGCAACACCCAACATTGACCTCTGGCCTCCACACACATGGGCCAACATGTGACATGTACCAGCACAGACAAACTCACAGAGTGGGGGAAGAGGGAGGGAGGAAGGGACACAGAGAACATGGGAACAAGGAACCTGAAGCCAACAGGATGCTGGTGGCCTGGACATAAAGGAGCAGGCAAGCGAGCAGAGGCATTAACGGTCCGAGGGACTGTGATGAACAGGACCATAAGGCATCTTGGTCCTTGATGTGGTCTTATGTTGATTCTTTGGTACCTTTTTTTCCTGTAGTGCTGGGGATTGATTTCAGGACCTTGTATACATTAAGCAAGTCCTCTTCTGGGTTCCTTCAGTCCTCTGTTGTGTTTCCGGTAAATAGCCCCTTCCTTGATTTCATTCAGCTTTCCTGTCCCATCCATCTCCTCATCTACATCCTGACTGTGCCTCCTGACAGGGCTTGCTACCTTCATGTCACACACGAGGCACTGGAGCTAGACAGCTTGCAACAGCTCACTAGCCTATGACCTCCAGCCAATGCCTTGATCTGTCTGAGTCCCCCTTTTTCCCCTGTAAAATGGAGTAATAATAACATGTACCTTATAGGATTGTTATTCATATCAAATAATTTAGCACATGCAAAGTGCTTAGAACTGGATTGATATAGAGCAGGCACTAAATAAGTAACCACCATCATTAAGGTCATTATTACCATTTCTAAACTTGGAGAAGAGACAAGTATGCTGAAGACCAAACCAACCTGCTAGACTGGAATGCTAGATTGCCTTGTTCTTAAATTATATCCTACTAGCAAAGAGAACAGAACGTAGTAGATGGCTAATCACAAGGGCCTGAACTTAAGGTTTCTTCTACACAGACCCAGGCAACTCTCTAGGCTAAGTAAGATGTAGCCACCGGCTTCAGGTCCCCAGCCCTCAGGGGGAGCACGCTGGATCCTGCACTATAACATCACCTAAAGAGATCAGGAGAACTAGGCCCTGCTGGCCACTAGTGGTATAACCTTGATAAGTCAGTGACGTCTTTGGACCTTAGTTTCCTCCCATGGCTTCTAAGGAGACTGAAATGAAATGACCCTGAAGACCCTTTCCAGTTTATGTAATCCTTGCAGCAGGCCCAACTCCTCGTGCCTTCCTGCCATTTTTCTCTGTCTCGTCAAGTTTGTCATAGGGATCAGAAGAACTAGCATTTTCTCAGGGAAATCTCAGATACCTAGACTGAGCTTATCAAACGCTTTTTGGTCACCATGTTCTTCAAGGCACTTGGTAAGGATTTGTAATAATCTGTTGTGTATAATTATTTATTGTGTTCTCTTGGTAGCTCCCTATCCTGCTGGGACTGCAAATACCGCATGGCCAGTGACCACATCTTTCTTGACATGGGTCTTTCCCAAAGTCTACCAACATTTCTTTCACACTGTAGGTGCTTACTATATATTGGGGAAAAAAGGGAAAAAAAAAACAAACACTTCAAAGCTAAGCATTTGAAAGTTTCTAAACTTTCCAGACCTTTCAGAAGAGGTAGCACTGGCTAAATATTCTTTCCATGAATACTGAAATGGTTAAGCAATACTTACAAAGATACTGCCTTAGTTAGGGTTCTATTGCTGTGAAGAGACACCATGACCCTGGCAACTCTTATGAAGGAAAACAATTAGTTGGGGCTGGCTTACAGTTACAGAGGTTTAGTCCTTTATCATCAAGGTAGGAAGCATGGTGGCATGCGGGCAGACATGGTGCTGGAGAAGGAGCCGAGTTCTACATTTGAATCCACAGGCAGCAGAAAGTGATAATGAGCCACACTAGGCCTAGTTTGAGCTTCTGAGACCTCAAAGCCAACTCCCTAGTGACACTCTTCCTCCAACAAAGCCACACCTACTCCAACAAGGCCACACCTACTCCAACAAGGCCACACCTGCTAATAGTGCCACTCTCTAAAGCCCAAGCGTTCACACACACGAGCCTATGGGGGCCATTTTCTTTCAAACCACCACGTATACTTGCATGATTTTTGATGACAGGGACTCATGTAACCCAAGCTGGTCTTGAACTCACTACATAGTTGAGGATGACCTTGAACTTCTGATTCTCCTGTCTCTATTTCGCGAGTGCTGGGATGGAACCTAGGGCTTTGTGCATGTCAAAGACTCTACAAAATGACTATATATACCCAGCCCACTATGAACCCTTTTGGCCAAAATACTACTACCTTAAGGAATATATCTGCATATATATGGAACAATGTATGTTACAAGGATATTTGCTACTGCAGTGTTAGTAAGTGCAAAAGACTAGAGAGGCAGGCGGATCTCTGTGAATTTGAGACCAGCCTGGTCTACAAGAGCTAGTTCCAGGACAGGCTCCAAAGCCACAGAGAAACCCTGTCTCGAAAAACCAAAAAAAAAAAAATGAGTAGAGATAAGTCTGGATGCTCCCCAGTAGGAAATAAGACATCATGCTATAGAATACTATGCCATAATTAAGAATATGTGGCTGCTCCATCTGGATGGAGAGGCTGTCACTCTTAAGACATATTTTTTAGTGAAAAAGAAAGGGTGTAGACCAGTGGTTCTCAACCTCCCTAATGCTGCAACTCTTTCATCCAGTTCCTCATGTTTGTGCTGACCCCCAACCATAAAATCATCATCATTACTGCTTCATAAGTGTAATTCTGCTGCTCTTATGAATTGTAATGTAAGTATCTAACATGCAGGATATCTGCTATGCAATCCGTGTAAAGGTTATTTGGTGGAGAAGACTACGCACAGTATACTGCTGATTCCCTACAACCAAAAAGACCACAAATCTTCACATTAATGTGACTTTTTTTTTGGTTTTTCGAGACAGGGTTTCTCTGTGGTTCCAGGTCTCTGTCCTGGAACTAGCTCTGTAGACCAGGCTGGTCTCGAACTCACAGAGATCCGCCTGCCTCTGCCTCCCGAGTGCTGGGATTAAAGGCTTGCTCCACCATCACCCGGCTAATGCGACTTTTGCATAAATTATCTTTGGAAAGATACAGGTAAGGACACGGGAACTGTGGTGCTGTGTCTGGGAGGGAACGAGATGGGGAGGGCACAGGGTGAGGATACTTGGTTTCCATTGTGTGTTTATGCTTCCGTTGGATTTTGTGTGCATGCATTTACCTACTGAAAAGAGAACGTTTCGTGGACTGGAGAGATGGCTCAGAGGTTAAGAGCACTAACTGCTCTTACAGAGGTCCTGAGTTCAATTCCCAGCAACCACATGGTGGCTCACAGCCATCTATAATGAGATCTGGTGCCCTCTTCTGGCATGCAAGCATACAGGGAAGGAATGTTGTATACATAATAAATAAATAAATCTTTAAAAAAAGAGAGAGAAAGTTTGGTTGTAGGAGTTTTAAGATAGCAAGACCAAGATATAGTCCCAGCTACTTGCGGGAATGTGGGCAGGAGGATCACTTGAAGCTAGGAGTTCAAGATCAGTGGGTCAGGGAAGAGAAGGGGAAAATAAGTAGGAAAAAGACGGTTTGTCAGTGTAGCAAACAGGAGCTCAGAACTTAAAAACTTGTCACTTGGAAATGCCCTTTGTTTTCTGGAGATGTGTAGGTTCAGCTTGAATGCAAAGCTGTGCAGTTGCATGTGGAAGGCAGTTAATGGTAAAGAGGCCTGAGTCCTTTGGTGAGCAGCACTGTACTGCTTGGTTTTCACTGGCATTTTGGTAGAAACGAGAATCACCTGGGAAGAGAGTCTTACTGAAGCCTTATCTGGGTTACACTGGCCTGTGGGCATCTCTGCAGGGGACTGTCCTGATTGTTGACTGATGTCAGAAGAACCACCCCACTGTGGGCAGCACTATTCCCTAGGCCTGGCCCTGAAGTGCACAGAGGTAAAGAAAGCTATCTGACCTCAAATGAAAGGAAGGGAGGGAGGACTGATGGGTTTATTCTCTATGCTCTTGACTGTAGATATGATGCTTAAAGTTCCTGCCTTAGTGTCCTCACAATAACAGACTGGAACTTGGAATTGTAAGCTGAATAATATTCCTGTTCTTCTGAGTTACTTTTTGTCTGAATATTTTATTATCATTACAAAAATGAAACGAGAATCAATAATTAATCAACAGCAGCAATAGCAAGGCAACCATACTGCAGCAAACGGATCTTTCTGCCTTGTGACCCGCATGACTCATATCCCTGTTGGTGTAGCCAGGCTCCATATAGCTGGGAAGCCCTTGCTCTGCAGTAGAGGGAGTCACACAGTGGGCATGGGCAGCTGCCCTGCAGTGTTGTGTCTATGAGCTCATCTCGATTCTGCCAGTGTACTTGCCTTGCATTTCAGCATCAGGCCTGAGGGACGATGAGCTGCCCAGAAAGCCTGCCATCATTTTAGGAAAGGCGAGCAAACACAGCGGATTAGTTTTGTGCTTGGGAAGAGAGGAGAGAAACAGTCAGTGCCCGTGTGGCTACTGAGGGCTTGGGGTGGGGAAGCCCAGAGCACCGCTGAGCCTCCAAGAGAAAGCATTTGAGATGCGGGCGAGCAGCTTGTGAGAAAGCATGGGTAGACTGTGCAGAGGCCCAGGGGCTTGGGCCAGAGAGGCCCCCCCACCCCAACCAGTAGCTATGGCTTAATTTTCTAAGAGCAAACTTTGACAGTGACATCCTGCCTGGGAGGGAGAATGTAAATGAAGAAGCCAAATTTGGGAGATGGCAATTTCTAGGAGGCTGAGGGGATACAGTTACGTGCAGGACTGGTGCTTGGTGGCCTCTCACTCAATATCTACTTTTCTGGGGATGGAAATCGGGGCCTTGTGCATGTCAGGCAAGCACTTTTCAACCGAGCTGTATCCCTGGCCCCTTTTATTTTGCTTTAAAACCTGATGAGATGGCCCAGCCAGTTAGGGCACAGGACGCCCAGCCTAATGGCCTGGAGCCTACATGGTGGAAGGAGAGAACTGAATCCCGTGGGTTGTCCTCTGAGTACCACATGAATGACGTGGTACACACACACACACACACACAGAATAAAAAAATGTTTTAAAATTTGAGACTGTTTCTCACTAAATTACCTAGGCTGGCTCTGAACTTACTCGTCACGATCTGCCTGCCTCCTGCCTCAGTCCCTGCAGCATTGCACCACTGGGCCCGACTAATAAATGCGCATTAAACAAACTCAACACAATCATAATGAACTCTTCTGCCATCACCACTCAGCATTGGCTATCAAGTGGAGGGGTTACTAAGGTTCTATATGTATTGTCATTTGTAGGTGTTTCATGTATGCATTGACAGTAAGTTCAGAAAACAGAAACACACCCGGGCTGGCTTTGTAGCGTTCTTATCAGGCCCCCCTGGCTGTCTATGCATAGACTGGGATGAGGCGCTGCAGGCACAATGAGAACAGTATTTGCAATGTGCCTGCTAACATTCAGTAATGTCATTTAGTCTGTCACCCAGGCACATGAAGAAGGCACAGCTCTCTGCCTCATGCTGGATAGAGGTCCTGTGACATATTCCTGTCCACACACAGGATTAGGGGCCATGCTGGGTCTCAATGCCCATGTCATCAACCCCGTGAGCTTATCTGTTAATTGAAGACTCCAGGGGGGGACACAGCCATGCAGATAGGTAACTGACAGCTATATTGGCAGGAAAGTTGGTGAAAATAGGTGCCTCATCTCCAAATCTGCCGCAAGCGAGCAGTGGGGTCAGTCAACTCCATTTTCCATACCCTTGGGATAGCAGAGGCTTCCCAGGTGACCGTTCTTGTTTGACGGCAGGTGTGTCCTGGCGCCTGTATTCCCTTTGCTCTTTTGGGGGCTGGAGGTGGGAGAGCATCTTTATCTTAGCTGCTGTTACAGTTTAGACAGGGCTTAGCACAGATTGGCTGTTTTGACTCACAGATTTTTTTTTTATGGAATCAAAGGAACAAGCCAGCTCAGGTCAGGAGAAAAGGGCAAAGTTCAGTTCAGTGGAACTGGGGAGGCCCTCCCTAGTCCCTTTTTGCCTGCTCTCTAGAACAGCCTTGTTTCCCCTGATCAACAACCGCTATCCCCAAAGTATTTAGGGCGCTGTCTACTTTTCGAGCGGCAGTTTTTCTTTCCCTTCACTTTAATAACAACGCTCCCAAAAGCCCATCTCGCCCTCATAGATGCTCAGACATCCATCCACCTGGCTTCACAGCGCATCCGTTGCTTCGAACTGCTAAGGCAGTAACACCTGGGACACTCCAGAGAGCCAGGCATCAGTGAGACTGCAACAAAGGTAAGGGTCACAGTCTCTCTCAGCACCCCGAGAGCTTGGCACTCAGCACTGCACTGTAGGACCGGTCAGTGGGCTGCTAGGAAAGCCTCCTTCTTACTAAGAATAGATACTGTGCCACCCAGGAGACACTCCAGGAGGCAGAACCATAGCCTCCACTAGCACCCTCTACTCGTGGCCGGGACAGCAGTTCCCTTACCTTTCCGGCTCCCTCTAGGACTCCAAGTTCTTCCCTTCTGCCCAGTCCTCTGACCAGCCATAGCAGTCTGTCTGACTAAAGGATCCGTGCCTCCGCTCTGTTCCTTCTCATGCTTGGTAACACTGCCAATGGGGCTTCCAGGGCCAGAATAGTACACTTTTCATAAGAATATTTTTTCCCGCCGGGCGGTGGTGGCGCACACCTTTAATCCCAGCACTCGGGAGGCAGAGGCAGGTGGATCTCTGTGAGTTCGAGACCAGCCTGGTATACAAGAGCTAGTTCCAGGACAGGCTCCAAAGCCACAGAGAAACCCTGTCTCGAAAAACCAAAAAAAAAAAAATATTTTTTCCCATTTTAATTTGAGGTAACCAGCTTCTGGCCAAACCCAGGCTTTTTACAGGCCAAACATTTGTGTTTCCTTCCAATTTCTGTGTTGAAATCCTGACCCCCCCCATGTAATGCTTCAGGAGTTGAAGCCTTTGGGAGGTAATAAGATCATGGAGCCAGAGCCCTCAGGAATGAGATTTGTGGTCAGAAAGCCATGCCAAGAGTTCTCGTGCTTCTTCCACCAGGAAGGACACGGGGCGAAGGTGCCATCTAATAATGAGAAGCAGGCACTCACTGGATGTCAAATTTGCCTTGACTTTGAACTTCCCAGCCTGCAGAACTATGAGGAATCCATTTCTATCCTTCAGAGGCCACTTACTGTTGTAGAGCGGCTCTAATGGATTCAGGCTTCCGCCTGTCAGTTTCTGGGTTTTTCACAGTTATTTTTCTCAACTGTTCGTGCGCTGAAATTTCGAGCTGCCAGTTCTCAAGGTCCAGTTTCCTCCTTCTCAGTAGGTAAGGGAACTAACATCTAAATTAGCTAATTGTTTAGCATTTAGGAAAGAGCTCTGTACTTCTGGTGGACAAAGGAAAGCACCGAGGAAGGAGAGAGAGGCAACTTTAACATATACTAGCTGTGTGACTCCTGGGCAGGCAGCCGCCATTTTCTGGGCCTCATTTCCCCACCCCTGAAATAAGAGTCCTGATGGTATTTGTTCTGAAGGTCGATAAAGAGGACTAAAGAATTTGCCTGGTAGAGATTAGCTGACCAGCAAATGGTAGGTCGTTACAATTCCTTAATTCAGGGCGGGCTTTTTTTTTTTACTGTCATTATCTCTGATAAGTCCTCACGTGTCTAGCCCTGACAAAAGCTTCAGCAAAGACACAGATTCAGTTACAGCCCTGCATTTCCCGAAAGCCATCAGCCAAGGACTATCAATTGGATCATGCGGTGATAACTCAAGTGCCTCGAGGCCCATGCAAAGTGATGGGAGGCCAGAATGTCGAGAGAGCATCTTTTCTTGTTTGACTGAAAGGGCCTCACTAAATTGCCCAGGCTAGCTTTGAACTTGCTTTGTAGCCTGCGTCTGAGAAGCTTGATCTAAAAAGTTTGATCCTCCTGCCTCAGCTTCCCAGATGTTGGGATTACAAACCTTTGACACTGCCTGGCTCCTCCTTTTAGCACATTTGCCAATCGTGACCAGTTCACAGCTTTTGGCCCTGGGTTGCCCCAAGTAGGGGACTGCATTCTCAGAACGACACATGAAGGTAGTATTAGAGCTAAGAAGGTTTCTTTAGGGAAGCAGGCTGGGGAGAGGGTAGGCTTGGGCGTTCTTGCCTTCAGCTTGTGTAGGGACTAGCACACAGACTTGAGAGTCACTCAGTGGCATAAAGGTTCAACTCTGTACTCACAGGGAGCTCTCCTAAGCCTGCCTTGAGCAGCATTCATTTTTAAACGAGTATCAAGTGCCAGTTACGTGAGGCTACACGCTACAGGGACACACAAAAGTGTAACATCGACTCCCACAGGCAAAGAGCTTGCCATTTAGAGAAAGGAAACAGACATTTATAGTATACGGGTTCTTGTGACATGGTCCCTAAGAGCCCTACATACGTTGAGTATCCTTTGTCTAAAAATGATTGGGATAAAAAGGGCCTCAAATTTTGAACATTTCTTAACTTTAGAATAGTTGTTCATAATGAGAGATCTTTGAATGGGAGCAAAGTTTAAGTATGAAATTGACTGTGCTTCATATATACCTTATTAGCATCGAGTTAATGTTATGCAGTCCTATAATTTTTTCTTTTATGCATTAAATTTTAATTTTTATCTATTTTTTTATTTTTTATTTTTATTTTTTTTTTGGTTTTTCGAGACAGGGTTTCTCTGGTGGCTCTGGAGCCTGTCCTGGAACTAGCTCTGTAGACCAGGCTGGTCTCGAACTCACAGAGATCCGCCTGCCTCTGCCTCCCGAGTGCTGGGATTAAAGGCGTGCGCCACCATCGGTGTATGTATGTGTGCTAGTACGTGTGTGCCATGGCTTATATGTGGAGGTCATAGGACAATCTCAGATGTGGTCCTTGCTTCCGTTATATTTGAGACAGTGTCCCTGGTTACTGTGGTGTGTGCCAGGCTATCTAGGCCATGACTTTCTGGGGATTCTTTTAATTCTGTCTCCCATGTCAAATAGGAGTGCTAGAATTATGTAGAGGTACACTACCATGCCTAGCTTTATATGGGCTTGGAGACTGCAAACCAAGGCCCTTGTGCGTATGTAGTAACCATCTCCCCAGTCCCATATACAATCTTTTTAGTGTACCTGTATTTTGTTTGCAGTCTTTTATATGCGGTCATTTGTGGAATTTTCCATCATATGGCTTCTCAAAGCTCCTGATTTTAGAGCATTTTTGGATTTTAGAGTTTCAGAGCTCAGCGCTAAGTGAGCTAAAAACACTGGGATGGAGGAGATTACTCCTGCTTGGGAAAATAAGAAGTGATATCAGGAGGTAGCTTTGACAGGGAAGGGACAGCAGAACAGTGATGTTGAGACAGGAGAAAATGCTATGATTTTGGAAATTGTCAGAATCAGGGGACTCATGGATAGGCTAAGAGCATCCTTTAAAAGCAGTTAGACACCCACAAACTTCTTGGAATACAGCTGCTATGCCCTTGGACATGGGGGCAGAAGTGTGAGTCTGTGAAAAACAGCATCTACCTTTTCAGAGAAGGTACCCTACAGTTAATTCAGTTTCTTCTTCCCCAGAACTCCCTCCCAGTGGTCTGAAGTACCTGCACTGTGGTTCTCAAAGGGTCAAATAACTGTCATTCCCCTTTATCTGAAAGAAAGTGCCTTAGGGATGGGAAAAGCCAGCAAACAAAAGCAACAGATACTACTCCCAAGGCAAGCTCAGTTGAACCTTTAGAGAGGCAGAGGTAGCTGTGGGAACAAAGGCCTGTTGACCGGAATATAAAATACATTTGGTCTTCAGAGCTTGGGGGAGGGGAACTTCTTCACTATTGCAATTGGGTGCTTGAATTGCGCAGAGGCCAAAAGAAGGCATGTTTTGCTTTGCCTTGTCAGTATTTTTTTTATTTGCAACCTTGCAAGATATAAAGATTTTTACATCCAAATCTGGATTTAGGGGCTCCCTGGAAAACTGGGATCGCATTTCTAAGAGGCAACCATCCTTTGCAGAAGAGAAGCTTGCAGTTCAGCTGCAGCTCGCGCTGGCTCATTTCACTCTTTTCTGGTATGCATATTTAAATGCTAATCACATTCTGCGAGCACAGAGTTTAGCTCTCCAGAATGCTTTTAAAAGGCAAGGCTGAGAATGCATTTGAAGGCTTATTGTTTGGGGGCTGAGTGCCTGTTATCTGGGTTTCCCTAGCTCTCCTGTCTGTGCTGCTTCTGAATTCCTACAGACATTTAATTTTGCAACTCCCTACACAAAGGGCCTCTATACAAAAGCACAGTGAAGTTGGTGAGGGAAACATGCCAGACTAATGGGCCGTCCTTTATTCTCTAAAGGTGATAGAGAAGGAGCCACACAGACAGGGCTGAAGAACATTTGTTCTGAAAGAAGCCCACGGGCTAGGCTGCTGGGTCCTGGAGGCAAACTGCCTGGCCTTTATCCCAGCACAGCTGCTTAAAGAAGGGTTTGTAAGCTACAAAACCTTTGAGTGCCTCAGTTTCCCCATCTCCATCAGCAAGATGGCTCAGCAGGTGAAGGTGCTTGCTGCCAGTTTAAGCCCCAGAACTTTCATGGTGGACAGGGAGCTCCGACTTCCTCAAGTTCTCCGAGTGCACCGTGGCCCATAATAAAACAGGTTTAGTAAGAAGAGCTTTCGCTTGGCACTTTGGGAACTCTTAAGGACTGGGTGACATAATGAGCATATACGGCTGGCCCAGTGCCTACTGTATCTTCCTGCTCAGTGCTAATGATCACTGTCTGAATCAATCCTAGAGAACAGTGTGTGCTATACTATGAGCTGATAAGGGCCTCAATTGGAGTCAGAGCAGGAAGAGAAAGGGCCCTTGTGGGAGAGTCAGGAGCGCAAATGAAACTAGGCTTTGGCTTGATTGGATGAGGGGACCCACAGAACCAAACCTAACTTCTGGAAGCTTAGCTTGGCTGTCTGGGACAATGATGGCTCAGAAAGGGAAAACTCTAAGCAGACAGTTTTAGGGGAAGAATAGTAACTTGGTATTCAGTGGGTTGGAAGTGACCACGAAGATGTGATAGCCAGTGGTACTGATCAGCAGGCTGGGAGAAACATGGGCTTAGGACTGAGGGGGAAGGCTGGGACTGAAGACATAGCATGGACCACGAGAGGCTCTGAGTGGATGAAAGAAGTGACCGTGTCCTACTCAGCAAAGCTTGCTCGAGGTGGCGACCATCACCATCAGATTGGAGTCTGTTTGAGCAGGCTGGGGCCTCTGTTTATTCACGGGCCATGTGTGCTCTGCTCACTCAGCTGTGCCACTTGGGTCCCACCTTTGTCCTTCATTTTCTTGCACTTTCAGTTCAAATGCTGACCTGGCCCAATCCTGCTTACCTTGTGAGCTGGGGTGGGGACAAAGTCCACCGGGGTACAAACCAGCAGGCTGACACATGGCTTTGTGTTTGATGAAATGGAGATAACCCAGCATGAGGAACAGAGTGGGCTCTGAGCAGAGTAGAGCCGGGGCAGGTGCACATGGCCCTCCCTCCTGACTCTGGACTGCTGGTCCGATGTCGGCAGCTGCTCCCCAGACTCCCAGGACAGTGTTCTCCAGCCTGTCTTACCCTCTCACATACCCTGCCTGTGGAACCATTATGTATTTTCAGAATTCTTTGGTCCTTCGTCTTTTGTTTTGTTTTGTTTTTGAGCTGGCCATCACGTTTATTAGATAAAGATTATCATTTGGATATTTCTTCCTTTGAACTCAAGGCTCAGTGTTTGCTCCAGGGCACCTTTCCTTCTGTTTCAAGCTACCCTTCCCTTGGCTGAATCTCGGTCCTGGATGCTCAGAGGCAGGGCAGCCATGTTGCACGGCAAGCCCACACAGCACAAAGTCTCAGGCAGTCTAGAGAAGCTGGGAGAACTGCTTCCATGTAGCTGGCTTGCAGGGCAGACACTGGGAATGCTACTCTAGGCCTCCTCAGCAACCAGCTAGATCCTTTAGGCCTTAAATACGTAAGCACATAAATTAATTTTTGTTAACATTTCTCTTTTCTTAAATCCTTCCCCTTTCTTTCTTCCTTTTTCTTTGAGAGAGAGAGGAGGAGGAAGAAGAAGAAGAAGAAGAGAGAGAGAGAGAGAGAGAGAGAGAGAGAGAGAGAGGAGAGAGAGAGAGAGAGGAGAGAGAGGAGAAACAGAGGAGAGAGAGAGGAAAAAGAGAGAGGAGAGGAGAGAAGAGGAGAGACAGAGAGACAGAGAGAGAGAAAGACAGACAGAGAGAGAGAGAGAGAGAGAGAGAGAGAGAGAGAGA
>NW_004949140.1:523185-525214 GCF_000317375.1 Microtus ochrogaster
AGAGAGAGAGAGAGAGAGAGAGAGAGAGAGAGAGAGAGAGAGAGTCTCATTATGTAGCGCTGGCTGATTTTGAACTTGCTGGGTAGCTCAGGCTATTCTCAAACTCACAGAAATCTACCTGCCCCTGCCTCCCAAGTACTGTGATTGAAGGGTCATGCCACTACGCCCAGCATATTGTGTCTTCAATACACTTGGTACTGCCAGTATCTTCTGGCCTGGGCTCTTAGCCAGGTGTAGTCATCCAGACAGAAGGGCTAGGCTGTATCTGGGAAAAGCTTGGGTTAAAATGCCCAGAAGCATGGAGAAGGAGATTTCAGGCAGTGGCATTAGAGTCTAAAACCATACCAGGTAGAGGCACTTCATTCCACTTGGGCATGCAGCTTCCTCCCCTCTGCCAGAAACATTCTCTCAAAACATGAACATGCATAAATTATTTACCTCTCCATCCTCTAGCATGCCAAGCAAGAAAAAGAAAAACAGAATAAAGTGACTGTAAGCTCAGGTGGTTAAACAAGACTTGTGATTATTGTCATTAATGTTCAGAAGAGTTCCAGCCTGGAACTCTGTATGAAACAGACAGACTGCATCTGGATAAAAGCCTATTAAGACAACCAGGCACTCAGACAAAGGCGCCAGCCTCTGTGGGTGCTGGGAGAAAGTCCCTGTTCAGTTGGCGATCCACCAGACACCTGCTGTTGATTTGCTTCTTGTTGGGCAGTGCCATGGAGAAAACCAATGGAATGCAAATGTTACCATTAACTGTGTTAAGGTCACAGAAGCTGGGTTGCCCTGTACAAGTCCCTTGTGACAAATTAAGTTGGTAAACCCTGCCTAATCTAGTGGGGGCAGATGGTTTTTATGGTGTTCTCTTTTTGATGAATTTTGTATTGTGTGCTTTACAAGAAAAAAAAAACCACTTGAGGTGTTTCCTGTTGCCTCTGGCTCCTTATCTTCCTAACTAAAAATGATTTCCAGCTGGGATTGTGAGGTTGGAAACTGTCATTGAGCTGTGGGCTCATATACGTTTTTTCCATGGCTCAGATACTCTGCATTTACTGCAGTGACACCTCGTGGTCAGAGGCAGTAATGCCTTGTTTGCATTAAAAAGCTCCTGGCTCTGTCCTGGCTATTAAATTTTTAAAAAAATAGATAATATGGACAAGGTATTATATTTATTAACCCATAAAATAACATTCCTGCTAATATACCTGTTAATTGACTTACTATATTTATTATTTATGATGTTATTCATAATTAACTGCCAATCCTGTTTTGCAGCTTGACTACGCTGCATCTTTTAAAACCACTATGATTCTGCATTTATCTGAAAACTCTTTTCTCTGTTTTTGTTGTTTTATTGATGCTATATAGATGAGGAAGGCCTTGAAGTTTTGGTCATTTTGGCTCTATCTTGCAAGTACTAAGATTACAGGGATGCACCGCCACACTCAGCAGCATCTGAAGTTCTATGTATGTATGCATTGTCCACAAGGAAAAAATGATTGGGACTGCACTCAAATTTTCACTCCCAGTGTGTCTTGCCATCATTGGTGGCAGACCATTATGGGAATATTCTAGTATACAATGAAGTATTGGTTAGAGTCTTACAGTAACTGGTTTTGTGTCAACTTAACACAACCTGAAGTCATCAGAGAGGAAGAAGCCTCAGTTGAGGCAATGCCTCCATGAGATCCAGCTGTAGGGCATTGTCTTAATTAGTAATTGATGTGGGAGGGCCCAGCCCACTGTAGGTGGTGCCATCCCTGGGCTGGTGGTCCTGCGTTCTATAAGAAAGCAGGCTGAACAAACCGCGGGGAGCAAGTGCCCCTGCAGGGTCTCTGCAGCAGCTCCTGTCTCCGGGTTTCCACTCTGAGTTCCTGTCCTCGCTTCCTTCAGTGATGAACAAGAAGTAGAAGTGTACGCCAAATAAACCCTTTCCTCCCAGCTTACTTTAGTCATGGTGTTTTGTTGAAGCAATAGAAACCCTGACTAAGACAAGTCTCCTTTTTTTGTTGTTTTTTTTTTTTTT
>NW_004949140.1:525581-546160 GCF_000317375.1 Microtus ochrogaster
CAGTTTCCGTGTAATTATTTCGGGACATAACTAAGCTAGCCATGTGGGCGGCCGGGCGCTGGGGACGCAGCTCTGCCGCTCTTATTTCAACATTTCTTTCTTTCTTTCTTTCTTTTTTTTTTTTTTTTGAAACAGGGTTTCTTTATGTAACCCTGGCTATCCTGGAACTCACTCTGTAGACCATGCTGGCTTTGAACTCACAGAGCTCCGCCTTGAGTACTGTAAAGGCGCGTATTGCCACCACCACCTGTGAGAGAAATTCCTAAAGCCTCTGCATGTGTGTGTTGCTGGAGACTGACTCCAGAACTCTGTACACATTAGGCAAGTGTTTTATCACTACACTTCATCCTTAGCCCTAAATCTAGGAGTTTTAATAATGAGGAAAACCTTAGGACATGGCCATACTTTCCATGCTTTCTTCCTGCTTCTTACAAGCTCTTGAGAAAAAATTTTAAGTGGTGTATTTTATAGTTTTGTGTGTACGGCTGCTTTGCCTGCACATATGTGTATGTGCCACGTGGGTGCTCAGAACCCAAGGAGATAAAAAGAGGGGGCTGCCAACTCTCCAGCCCCTCCTCTGAAGCTTTAAAAAGTATCTTTCCAGCTGTAACTCAGTGGTAGCATAGTCACCTAGCATGCACAAGACCCAAGAGTCCATCCTCAGTACTGCAAAAAGGTGTCTTTTCTGGAAAGAATATAAAGATTTTTATGAGGAAAATAACTTCTGAAGAGAAAATCTTTTCCTAAGAGTTGAAACATTTGGTTACCATTTGAATATGATAGAGAGGTTGGAGAGTGGCAATCTTATATGATTACACCTTAAAAAAAAAGAGATAGCCGGGCGGTGGTGGCGCACGCCTTTAATCCCAGCACTTGCTCAGGGAGGCAGAGGCAGGTGGATCTCTGTGAGTTCGAGACCAGCCTGGTCTACAGAGCTAGTTCCAGGACAGGTTCCAAAGCTACAGAGAAACCCTGTCTCGAAAAACCAAAAAAAAAAAAAAAAAAAAAAAAAAAAAAAAAAAAAAAAAAAAAAAAAAGAGAGAGATAAGTAAAGCTAAAGGAAGGGTAAGGGTAATACTGTGGTCCTGAAGAGAAGATGGACTGTTTTACACACATCACTGTAGGTTTGCACGGTACTGTCATTCCAATCCTAAACACTAGGCAAATTTGAAGCTTACCAGGGAGGCAAATAAGACCAAGGAATCAAGGAGATGTTGCGAAGAAGCGCAGTGAAGGTAGAGGGTGTTAGAACGCTGTGAGAACTGAAACAGGATGGTGCTGATGCAAGAACGCTCAGCCCTGACATAGGTTGCCACAAGCTTTTTGCCAGCCTGGCTACACAGTGAGTTCCAGACCAGCCTGGGTTATACTGTGAGATTGTATCTCAAAAAAAAAAAAAAAGAAAGAAAGAAAAAACAAAACAAAATGCCCCACATAAGCAGCATTAATCTAAATGCTAGAAGATATGATATGGAAGAGAATGTGCCATGTATGACAAAGGTTAATACCTTTAATATGTAAAGACCTGTTCCCAATCAATAGGAAAATCTAGACATCCCCCCAAAACTGGCAAGGGGCAAATAAAAATTATAAAGAAATGCAAGGGGCAGCACTGAAAACTGTGGAGCCCCACTTATAAACAATGAATTAGAATTAAAGCAATGTAGGCACATTTTCAACTATTGGATTTACAATGGCCTGAGAAATGACAGTTGATGGCAGTGATAGGAGATGGACCACGCTCTCTGGCTGCTGCTGCGGATCAAAGACTCTATTTGGAGTGTAAATTTCATTAAGAGCCTGGGCTTAGTGGCACACGCCTTTAATCCCAGCACTCAGGAGGCAGAGGCAGGCACACCTCTGTGAGTTCAAGGCCAGCCTGGTCTTGTAGGACAGCCAGGACTACGTGGAGAGAGACACTGTCTTAAATGAAAACAAACAAAAAACCGAGAGCTCCCCCCTTTCTCTCTCTCTCTCTCTCTCTCTCTCTCTCTCTCTCTCTCTCTCTCTGTGTGTGTGTGTGTGTGTGTATAGAGCTCATGTTTAAAATTCCAGTAGCCTGCATCCTGGAGGCTGGGACAGGAAGCTCTCAAGTAGTTTGAAGCCTTTCCTGGGTTACATGAGAAGATCAAGGCCAGCCCTGGTAACTTAGGGAGATCTTGGCACACACAAAACATTTAAGGGCAGATGATGTAGCTCAGTAGTAAGAGAATGCCTGCCTAACTCACACATGTCCTTGGGTTCACTCCTCAATACCTAAAAATAGGATGCTTTAGACTTACTCAGGGTTTGTGACCTATAAGTCAATCTCTAGGAATATAACGTGAAAAACACAAAGATTCATTACAGTGTTGTTATACTTAAGAATTAGTAATAGCCTCATTATTTAAAAACTGAGAAATTCGCAGGGCATGGTGGTACACACCTTTAATCCCAGTACCTGGGAAGCAGAGGCAGATGAATCTCTGATTTTGAGGCCAGCCTGGTCTACAAAGTGAGTTCCAGTACAGCCAAAGATACACGGGGAAACCCTGTCTCGAAAAAATAAAAGAAAAAATAAATAAATAAACCTGAGAAATTTGAACTATTTCTAACACATTTCTATGGTGAACTAACACTTAATAATTAAACAGTTAATGACTGTAGCTGTATCTGCTACATGATAAGTGAAAACTAACTTTTATTTATGGCCTAAAAACAATTTCCTAAAAAATTGTATATACCAATCTATGAACATATATAGAAGAAGAACTAGTAACTTATAATCTATGGGTGTTGGCCTAAAACTAATTTATTATTTTCCTACTTTATTTCCTAAAATTTCTGCAACATGTACATTACTTTTTTATTATGGCCAAACATACATAATGTGAGATCATCGCATTTTAACCATGTTTTAGTATGTGCATTATTATTGAAAACAGAAGTTCTGTTCATTTTAAGTAGCACTAAGGAGACTTCATTGTGTACTTGTACTACAGTCACACCAATGTGGCAGTGGTTCATCTGGACAAGGACAGGAGAAAGGCAGCCCAGGCAGATGAGATGGTTTGTGGATCCGAGGGGCAGAGTGGAGTGTCATCATGTCTGAAGACAGCGTTAGTAAGTGAAGTACCTTCAGGGTTTTTGGCACTGACCAGATTGGTCAAAGGATACTGTAGCAGGGAAACAGGAAGTGGGGAGGAGCGTTGAAAAACCCGAGGGCCAAGTCAGAGTCACGTGGAGAAACCAACAGGAACCAACTACTGGAACTACTCATTTCAAGTTACAAATGCAAATGACCCCAAATTCTTTTTCACCCAGAGCTTCAGGGACACACAGATTATCAAAAAGAGGCTAAGGAAGCACACAAGCCGATGGAGTGAGCAGGGTTAGGGGAAGGGACAAACCCGCCAGTCTTGTTTAGTGTTACATCACTGATCAGGTTTGGTTTTGCTGATAACAATTTAGGCTAAGCTGGTTCTTCAGTTTGTATTCTTTACTGTTTTCTTTTGCCTGTGTGCCCTATCGTGACCACGTTCCCTGGGGAATTGTTAGGACAGCGCCCAAGATAGCACCCATTTAAAATGTCGTTTCTTTCTGCTGTCCCTTGCTGTTTGATGGTTCTTGGTTTATTTTAGTCCTAGCCAGTAGGTTTTACTGAGAGACGGCACAATGAGAAGAAAGAATGCTACATTCTCCGTATGGTAACATCAGGAGGGCAAGTTAGCAGGTTGCATTCTGCAGTGTCCTCCTTTTCTGGGGTTGCAGGCAAGTAAGTAATGTATTTGGGGGCCAGGAAAGAAAAGGGAGACTCATCTGGAAGCTTTCTAGAAGACACCCTGAGGTTAGCAGAAGTGTTAGAGACTACATAGATTTGCATGAGCAGCCCTGAGCTCTTTAGAAACATGGCATCCGTGGTGGGGCTGTTGGGCAGGAGGGGGTGGGTGGAATCGAGCATTTTTTTGTGGCTACATAAGTGCAAATGCTTCAAGCCCCCTCCCTCCCAGCGCTCCGCACCTGCATCTTTCTCTTCATGGTGTCAAAGGGGAAGGAAAGTGTCTGGCTCACAGCAGCAGCCACGCAGACATTGGCAAAGTTCTGCAGGTGAGAGAAGCGGTCCCGGGGTCCATTCCAGATTTTCTCCAGGTTCATGTAGACTAGAAGGGAACCAGCAGAGAAGGGAACAGCGCCTGGAATCAAGCACAAGGAGAGGTTGCTGTCTGGGGAACCACTGTCTGGAGCAAAGGAATGCCTGAGGGCTGTATGATGGGAATAGCAGGGGTCTGGGGCTGTTTAAAGCCCTGCCAGTTAAGGAGCAACAGGGCATGTTCTGTGGGTGTGGTGACAACACGATATGGTCACCAGAAGCCTGAACTGGTCCACTCAAGGTTGGTGCAGTTTACCATCAATACACTGTACATAAAAGAACTATAAGCCAATCTTGAGAGTTCGGTGTGGTGACACATACCTATAATCCCAGCACCTAGGAGGTGGAGGCAGGAGGATCAGTAGTTCAAGTTCATTCTTACCTACATAGCAATGTTTATTGCCAGCTTGGGCTACTTGACTGCATGAGACACTGCTTCAGGCAGAAGAGAAAAAAAAAACCAACTAGATGCTGAACTTGGGTTTGTGATACAGATGCTGTAACTTACATTAAAATCGCCAAAGAAGTCAGGTGGTGGCAGTGCACACTTTTAATCCTAGTATTCGGGAGGCAGAGGTAGGTAGAACTCTGTGAGTTCAAGGCCAGCCTGATGCACAGAGTGAGTTCCAGGACAGCCAAGGCCACATACAGTGAAACAGTCTCAAAAATCAGACAAAAAAGTCACCAAAGAAAAAGATGGACTGGTGAATGGCTCTGAGGGATGCTTAGACATGTGACAAAGTTAAAAAAAATAATCAACTGGAGTCTTCAGTGAGTATATAGTTATTTACAATTTTTAGGGCTTTACTGTGTTTTTGAAATACAAAATGGAGAAAAGAATGAAAAGAAACATGGCAAGGAGTCATTTCCATAGCACTGAAGAGATGGCTCATTAGATAAGAACACCTACTGTTCTTGCAGAGGGGCACCTACACCAGGTGGCTCCCGACCACCTGTAACTCCAGCTCCAGGGAATTTGACACCATCCTCTAACCTCCACGGGCACCTGCACTCATGTGCACACACCTACACACACACACACACACACACACACACACACACACACACACACACAAAGAAAATAAAATCTTTAAAAAAAATCACTTCCATTAAAGAAGATACTAGGCTGGGCAGTGGTGGTGCACACCTTTAATCCTAGCACTCGGGAGGCAGAAGCAGGCAGATCTCTGTGAGTTTGAGGCCAGCCTGGTCTACAAGAGCTACAACTAGGGATGTTACACAGAGAAACCCTGTCTCGAAAAATAAAAAAGTTAGTAGGCAGTACTTAATCCAGTTTGGGAGCCTAGAAAGGGACTGTTCCCTAGTGCAGAAGGAAGCATTCTGTGATAATGGTGGCCATGGAGGTTACCTGACCTTGCTGAGATGTCTTAGGGCCCAGTGAGCATCATACATAGTGGTACCCTCACCTTCCTAGTAACTAAGATGGTGAATCAGAGGACATACTATTTGGTATTCTCACAAATTTCCAGGAACTTTCCGAACAATCTTTAGTTAACAGATGAACTAATTTGTCCCTCAAAGTGAGATAGAGAGATGGCTCAGTGGTTCAGAGTACTGGCCATTCTTCCAGAGGACCTGGGTTCGATTCCCAGCACCCACACTGTGGCTTGGGACTATTTGTAACTCCAGTTTCCGTGGATCTGACACCCTTTTCTGACCTCCATGGGTACTGCACACACGTGATACACAGACATGCATGCAGGCAAAACACCCCTACACATAAAGTAAAAAGTGGAAGTACAAAAAGAGATCTACTAGATGGGGTACTGCTGGGGTGTGACTCCGCAGCAGGGTGCTCACAAAGCTCTAGCTTCTGTCCCTAGCACTGCGAAAACGGGAGGCAGAATATAGGTGGGACATCGCTTATCTTTAGGCAAAGGTACTATTTAATAAACAAAATATATTTGAAAAGACTCACCAACTTTCTATTTTCAAAAACGTTTGGGGAATCTAGAAGTGGTAGCACATGTCTGTAACCCCAACACTAGAGCGGCTGAGGCAAGACGATCTGGAGTTAAAGGCCAGCCTTGCCTACGTAGTGAGCTCAAGCCCAGCCGACATGACATTAGACCTCGTCTCAAAAATAGGAATCGACCAAAAAAAAAAAAATAAAAATAGGAATCGAGAGATCTTTTGTTGTGTGTTGGGCCCTATGTCAAGTGCTGGGACCACAGCTCAGAACAAGCTAATTTCTATAGATATTTACCATTAAGTGCAGGACATAGCTAGGAACACTTCATATGCCATCCCCGATATGTACATGTAGTGAGCTGTACAAGATGCTTTATGCACACAAGTATCAGAGTGATTGATTTTGCCCAGAAGAACCAGGAAAGAATGAGAGAAAAGAGAATTCTCTCTATCTCTCTGTGTTATGTTAGGGATTGAACAAAGAGACCCTGCTCTAGCTACCACCACCTTTTTTTTTTAATATTTATTTATTTTGTATACAATATTCTGTCTGTGTTTATGACTGCAGGCCAGAAGAGGGCACCAGACCCCGTTACAGATGGTTGTGAGCCACCATGTGGTTGCTGGGAATTGAACTCAGGACCTTTGGAAGAGCAGGCAATGCTCTTAACCTCTGAGCCATCTCTCCAGCTCCCCCACCACCACCTTTTTCACTCTTTGACACAGGTCTCAGTAAATTGCCTGGGCTTTATTTGAATGGTATAGCCCAAGTGGGCCTTGAACTTTCACTTCCGCCTCCACATCCTGAAGCTAAGGGGGGATTGCAGACCTGGCATGTCTATAGTTGTTTGAGATAGGAACACTGTGTAGCCAAGATTAGCCCGGAACTCCTGATTCTCCGGCTGTAACCTCTAGAGTCCTGGGATTGCATTATAGGCATGTATCACCACACTTGGTTTAGAAGAGAGAATTTTTGAAGCGGGTTGTGAGCAAAGAGTTGGTCCACTAGGCACTGAGAGAGTGGAAAGGCAGTCTGGGCACAGGCTGTGTATACGGTCATGAACAAAGGACAAAGAGCAGCTTCATCAGACACTGAGAGTAGAAAGAAAGGCACTCGGTATCAAGTGCGATGAGTGTGTAGCTCTAGGAAGCACACTCTTTCTGCATGACCTGAACATGAGAGCAGGTGGAGGCACGCTACAGGACAGGACTGTAGGGCCGACTAGCAGAGGCCAGCTCTGGAGGATCTGGAGTGCCCCAGAAATGCTGGCTCTCCCTCTTAGCTTTTCAGGATTGCAGTGGAATGAGGACAGAGCATTAGGAAAGATCATCCCAGGCTGGCGCACTGGGCAGAGGGCCAGAGATAGCAACACGAGTCTTCAGGAGAGTCCGACTCTCTAGAGTCAGCAGGAAAGATGACGGAGGCGTGAGCTAAGGCAGAAGAGGGCACAGACTTGTGCATTAAAAGAAGTCAAAGTGACAAGGCTTGATGACTAAAGGGGAAACAGGGAGAGGAGGAACCAAGATGATTCCCGAGTTTCTTCGAGCTTGGGCCACTGGGAGGAAGGAAGGCAGTCTTATTAACTAGGGGATCCATAAAGAAGAGTAAGTTTGAGACTAATGAGGACATCAGATTTTGCACCTCTGGAATATGGAGGTCATCATGTTCAACAGAGGTATGTTCCATTAGGAACTGATCTAAGTCAGTAGCTAAGGGAGAGGGCCCCAGAATCACATAATCACAGGGCATCCCACTGCCTGTGCTACCTTGAGCCAGTTATGTAGCTAAGCACCTACTTCCTCATATTTAAAATGAAGTCTAAGAGGTTGTTCAACAGGCAGAAAGTTAGACAGCCCTGGGAAGGTGGCGCACATCTGTAATTCTAGCACTCGGAAGCTAAGGCAGGAGGATCAAGAGTTAACACAGCAAGTTCCAGGCCAGTCTGGGTTACTTAATGTGACCTTGTCTCAAAAAGAAAAATGAAAGAAACAATGATATGTCAGAGCTGAAGAATAAATTGTGGTGATCTATTGCTCAGCATGCTGACTATAGTTAGTGACAATGTATTGTACATTTCAGAGTGGCTAGAAAAGAGAGTCTTGATAGGAGAATGGGAGATCTCACAGCACAGAAGCGATAAAGGTTTGAGGTGATGGATATGCTAACTGCTCTGATTTGATCACTATTGAATATATGCATGTATCAAAATATCAAACGACAGCCCATAAGCGTGTACAAGTATATATCAATTAGACATAAGAGGGCTGGAGAGGCGTCTCAGCAGTTAGTGTGCTATGTTCTTGCAGAGGACATGAGTTTGTTTCTTGGCACCCATGTGAGAACACGCATCTAATGTCCTCTTCTGGATTTGGTAGGGAACCACATTTCTGACCACATACCTCTGCATAAGATCTGGATATATACATGTGATTAATAAACAATAAGAATGAACTTTTGTGGGGGTGGGAGAGTCTTCAAGAGTGTGGTCCTGCTAGGTTGACCATGATCCTGTGGATAACCCTATATCCATAAGTATAAATATGGGCAGCACGGATTGGACTGGGTAGGTTATTAGCAAAGAAGACATGAAATTAAGAAGGGGGTAGGGAAATGAGGGAACGGATCTTGAAGGAGTTAGGGGAGGAGTGGGGATATGATCAAATACATTATATGAAATTCTCAGACTTAATAAAATAATATATTAAAAGCTAAGAATAAAGATAAAAAAATTTGAATAAGAAATTGTAATAAAAAACTTCTAGAAATGTACTTAGTGCCCAGTGAGCACTCCTAAAAATGTTAGCATTGTTATTAAAGATATTAGGAGTCAAAATATATTCGTGCTTATTGAAGCTACTGGCTTAGGACAGAGTCATCTAGAGAGGGGATTCAGGGTAAGAAGGCCAATGTAGAAGGCTGGGCATGGTGGTATGTGCTTGTAATCTTAGTATTCAGGAGACAGAGGAACGAGGATCACTGCAGGTTTTAGTCTAGCCTGGTCTACATAGCAAGTTTTAGGTCAGGCAGGGCTACAGAGTGTGACCTTTTCTCTAACAAACAAATAAACATAAACATCAACAAAAAGAAAGCCCATATAGAGGGTAAAAATAAATTTGAGGGGAGTGACCCAAATGAGCCAGGTATATTGTATAAGAGAGAGCTGCCAGAGAGGTGTGACGATACCCAGGACACAGTGGCACCCTAGAAGCCAAGTCTCCAGAGGACAGGGTGACTAACCTCATCTAGTACTACATGATGGACTAAATCCTTTTGGATTTGACAAGAGAGGCCTCTGTATGTGTAGCTCTGTCAGGCTGTAGATAGCACCAAGATTCTGTTGTGCCTGCTTGTAGATTTCCACACTGAAGACTAATGTCAGCTGGGCATTTTTGAGGGGGGCTTTGAAGCCAGGCTTTTCTGGGTCACTGGAGGCCTCTAAAATCGATGTAAGCATTCACGAAGGTATATAATACCTTCACCTGTGTCAAGAAGGGGTGTCAAGTTCCACCTTACCTAAAACAGTGAGGGATACCCCTCGATAAAGGGCCAGAAACCCTTCTTGGTGATAAATAGTAGAAAAAGCATGGCTGAGCCCCCTGTAAGATGGTTCCAGCATGTTCTGCACAATCAACCGGGTTTTGATGAGGTCCGTAGGGTAGGTGACAATCATGGAGACCATGCCCGCGAGACTTCCGGCCACAATGGAGCTCCACTGGGAAATACGGCCCAGGTCATCCATGAACAGCACAACAAACCTGGGGGAAAACAGAGAAAGCTCAAGATATGAGCGTTGGACTATGCTGGCATGCTTTCCACCAGTTCAAATATTTCCTAGCATTTGGAAGTGCTTTACAGTGTCAAAAATATCATAGAATTATACTGGGACTACTGGGTAGGAAGTTTAAGTTTCACTATCCTCATATAATGCTAACTAGCTATAAGCAAGAGCTGTCCAACCTCTGCTCTATAGCTTCCCCAAACTCTTCCCACTTCATTTCCAGCATTTTCCCCTATTATCTACGCAACCATCTAACTTGCTGGTGGGCTGTAAAGGCACAGAAAGATTACTTCTCTGGAATGCAATCTTTCCATGCTCTTGAAACTGAAAGGGAATAGAATTTCCTGAAATAACTGCAAAATCCAGAATTTCACTCTCTTCCAGCACTGGGAATGGAACCCAAAGTCTTCTATGCATTAGGTACACACTTCTGTTACTGAGCTACATGCCAAGTCCAGCATCCCAGAAACTGAATTCTGAGCTCAACAGTCCAAGCCAGTATCAACTTTAATCATAGCCACAGGGCTTTGGCTTTCTGCAGAAGGCCCTACATCCAGCTAGCTGATTAGGCTGTAATGATTTTTTTTTTTGGTTTTTTGAGACAGGGTTTCTCTGTGGCTTTGGAGCCTGTCCTGGAACTAGCTCTGTAGACCAGGCTGGTCTCGAACTCACAGAGATCCGCCTGCCTCTGCCTCCCGAGTGCTGGGATTAAAGGCGTGCGCCACCACCGCCCGGCCTAGGCTGTAATGATTAACTAGCTAACCTACGACACTGGCTAACCATCCCCCCCTTTCTCTACATCAACAAAGACATTTTGGGCTTGGTGGTATGGGCTTACTCTTTGGGAGAGTAAGACAGGAGAATCTTGAGTTTGAGGCTAGTCTGGATTACAGAACAAGTTAAAGGTCAATTTAGAATACAAAGAGAGACTTTGTCTCAAAATAGTATGGAAAGTGTGGATGGTAGGTATATGAGTGTTTGACAAACTATTCTTTGTGTCTCTCAGTAGTTTTACAATTCAGTTAAAATTACTTTGCATGGACTTTTCTAAATGCAGACCATAAACTACCCTGTTATAAGCCTTTTTTGGGGGGGGGCAGGGCATGTTCAGTCATGAGTGCCTCTCCCAGAAGAAATTTTATAAGGGTACTTCTACACAGCACACCCTTCCAGGCTACAGAAAAGTAAGTTAATTCCTTGGTGCTGAGGCTGGGAAACTAGGAGAAATAGTACTTTTGCCATAGAATGGTGCAAGGAGGATACCAAGAGTTTGGAATAAAAGTAAGCGAACAGAGCTGGGCTAAAATAATACTTTCATCTTCTTCAAAATGAAAGCATCCCCAGGTCATTGGCTCTCAAACTTCCAGTGGAGGGGGAGGTTTCCTGTTGTTCAGATGACAGCTGGCCTGAGGAATAATGAGTGGGCATTCAGGTGGAGCCATCTGAAGTTCATTGGCAACATCTCCTTCAAGGGGTTATTGGTGCATCTCAATTGGCGCCCTGGCTGTGCTCCCAGCACTGAAGGAAAAATGATATACAGACAATTAAAGCTGGCATTCACCAGTGAGCCACTGGCCTGCCTCTGTGTTAATGCCAGCATGCTGTTTCTTTGCCCTGGCCAGTCAAGTTAGAAGGACAGCACACACACAAAATAGAAATGGTTGTGTGCAGCAAGTTGGAAAAAAAAAACCTGCTTGGAGTTTAGAATACAAAACGCAGCAGCATTCTTTCTTATTCCCTATCCCATTCAGCCATTCGTGGACTTAGGCCAATTTATTGCCCATTTGTTGGTCAGCCATAATGCACCAGATATTGTGCATAGCTCACATAAGAGAGCTCACCAGTCCTGACAAGGAAATAACTGACAGAAGCATCTAGAGGGAAACAGGCCCTTGGCTTACTCAAGTACTTGGACTAGGAAGAGAAAGCCTATCTTATTATGATGGTTTGTTGTATGAAGTACTCTTAACTATCGAATGTAGAAAATGAAAGAGAAGAACTAAAGGGAGTTCTTTCTTCTATGCCTCTTCACCTCTAATCTTCCCTTAGAATAGTAAAGTCAAGGAGCTGGAGAGGTGACTCAGTGGTTGAGAGCACTGGCTGCTCCTGCAGAGAGCCGGGCTTTGGTCTGCACGTGGCAGTCTGGTCCTACGTGGCAGTTCACAAGCATCTGTAACTCCAGGTCCAGGGTATCTGGTGCTCTGTTTTGACCTCTTTTGGTACTAGGCATGCACACAGTGCACATATGTACATGTAGGCAGACACTCATAGACATTAAAAAAAATAATCAATGCAGATAACCCTGTTAGGCTACCAATGGCATCATTGTGGTCCCTATAGCTTATAACTCTGACTGGCTGGGGAGGCAGTGTTCCGGTTTTGCTCTTCCTCATGTACATACAAGCTTTTTTTTTCTCAGTGAGACTGAGACTGAAGGCCCTGGTGATCTGCAGGAACCCCTTCCTTTCAGCTAGTGCAAATTCGAAGCACACTCCAGATGTATGCGATCAGTACTTACAATGCTAACACAAGCTCCTGATTGGTTATGAAATAAGAAAATGGGGGTGCTCTGAACAAGTCACAGCTGCAGGGCCCCAAACCAATATATAGTCAGACAAACGAGCAGTTGTGCAATAAAGTTGGAGGAGGACCTTCTTTTTGATGCATTTGAAAGCCACCCCTTGTATCCGCTATCATTTGCATGTGACAGAAACATAGCACCCACCACTCTAACCAGTAATCTCTTTTCATCGTCAGTCCAACTAAGCAGATATTTTAGCTGTGTAGTCGTGGACAGAACCCTGGACTCAGGAGCCAGAGGATGTTTTCAAGTTCTAGCTCTGTCACTGCAATTGTGGAGAATTTTCCAGCCACTCCATTCACTGAGTATGCTGGATGTTCTGTTCCGAGCCGTGATCAGACTGGGTACCATTAGTCCCTGCTACCTGTTTTGCAAATTCATGGTCAGGAGAGAGTGCAAATGAATTGGTATGATGATAAGCCATGCCTACCATCTTTCTGGAGGAAGGATGACTTCATGGCTGATCAGCCTTTCTAACTATACCCTGTCACTCATGAGAATGCTTCTTTTCAGCTTTCAGAAAGAAAATAGTATGTCAGAAAATGATATCGGCACACCTAGTCTATGTAAGTCTCTGCCCTTCTCCTCCATCTTTTCTGTCGCCAACCCATTTCAGATACTCTGGGCTGCTGCGTGCTGTGACAGGCTCCTAGCTGCTACTACCACCTTTTATAATTTTTTTAAAAATGCTTCAAGATCCCCGGTGGCAGTAGGCAGCAGAACTGCTGTAGGTCCCAAATGGTGGTAGTGGGCCATGTGGGGGCAGGCAGCGGGCTCTGGGAGCAGCCAGTCCCAGCAGAGACGGCTGCCGGTCCCAGAGCAGTGGCTGGTCCCAGGCAGGGAGACACATGGCAGGTGGGCAGAAGACAGAGACATGGATAGACACGACTTGCAGAGTGAGGTTGAACATTTATTCAGGGGGTTGTGAAGGGGAAAGGGTGGAGGGGGGACAGAGAGAGAGAAGGAGAAAGAGACAGAGAAGGGGGATAACGGAGAAGTGGAGAGAGAGGCAGAAGCTAAGCTGCCTCTCTGAGAGGAAGATGGAAAAGAGAACGAGCTCAGGCAGGAAGCTAAAGATCAGCCTGCCTCAGCGGATGGGGGAGGGTGTGGGCGTGGCTTGTCTCTTAAAGAGACAGAAAACCATAACACCACTCACCGCCTTTCTCCTTGTCCACCCTACCGTGCCACTAGGAGACACTCATTCTCCTTGAATTTCTAATCACAGCATTGCCCCTACCCTGCACAAGCATTTCCCACAGCCACCATCACATACCAAGTCTGATTTTCAAGATCTCATTCCAAGCCGCTTTTCCAGCCGGTTATACTGCATGCCTTTCCTTTTCCTGGCCTGTGTTGACATTACCTGCAACGCCTCGTTTTTGCCCAGGAGACTTCTACTCATTTTCCCAAGGCCAAAGTCAGACAGCTTGTTCTCCTCTGTGAAGCCGTCCCATCTTCTCACCTGAAGTGTACATCACTATCGCTCCTGATCCACTGGCAATTTATAGCCACTAAATTCATTGTGATGTCTGTGGACTGAGATATGCCAGTCTTTTTAAAACTACCTTGTAAACTGAGACGGGGACCACAATGCTTTCATCCTTGCAGCATCGCCAGGATCATGTGTGTTATTCCTCGTCCTAACTAATGTCAAGTGAATGCGGGAGGAAAGGTGGCGTGTTGTGACTGAGTAGTTCTGAGGGCTGGGAACACAGTGGCAGGACACCTCACTTGCCTGCTCCAAGGCCTGGGCTTTCACCTCTAGCACTGGAAACAAAACAAAAAGTAGCTTAACCAGCTTGTAGGCTGTTTGTTTAATTCAGAGCCAAGGCCAGTCTTTAGAGCTGGCACTTTGCCTCCCTAATGAGGAACCCAGGGACTGTCTTACCCAACAGAGAAGTAGCCCCTCCTCTAGAGTTGCCACCATGGGCTGCTTTCTTCTTTTAGGCTTCCTTCCCAGCTCCCATGAAAATCTGTTGAGCTCTGTTAAGGTCACTCCACAGTAGCCATCATTTGCATCTCTAGATCTTTCCCTAGGTAGCAGTGCTTGATGTGGGAGGAGGTGAGAAAAGTCCACAGGAGGAGATCAGTGAGTGGCTGGGGGTGGGGTAAATGGTAGGCTGAGGAGACGGGTCCCTGCTGGGGAAGACGAAACTGCAGGCCCTCTAAGATCCTAAAGCCAAGATAGGCTGCTGCTGGAGCTGGGGATGGGCAGGAATCGTCCTGGTCCCTCTTCCTGTCCTGAGCACTTACTTCTTGGTACACTGGGCTCAGACACACCTTCTGGAGCATTCTCTCCTAAGCCAGCGAAAGCAAACATTTCCAGTTTACTGGACATTGGTAATGGTCAGACCTCACTTCTTTGGGAAGCTTTTTCGTTTCTTAACCTCCAGATATCATTTGCCAATTCGACCTCCTCCTCTTGTTCCCCCCAGAAAAGACTAAAGATTTCACAAAACTGCAGCTCGCAAGGCAGGAATCTCAAAAGCATGTGAAAAACTGGTACTGTGCTTTAGGGGCCACACATACAGCCTTGTGGCCCCAAGACAGCAAGGCACATCACCCCCGCCCCCCATTATCCGGAAGGAAGGGAGGCTGGGGGCCTTTTCGGATTCCCAGTGCTGGTACTTCATGGTGGCAGCTCTGCCTCCCCAGTCCGACCTCCCGACCCCGCCCTCCGGACTCTTACTTTCGGTAGGCAGCCAGCTGCACCATGCTGCAGGGGAAGAGGCGCAGGCACGCCACGCCATTTCCCTTCCACAGGGCCCTCGGCCCCTCGGCTAGCCACACTCGGCGTCCAGTGGCCCACAGCCCCTGGGAGTGGCCTCGCGCCACGCCGACCTGGGCCAGCACGGTGGCGAGCTCCAGGGGCGCCGTGAGGCTGAGGCTGAACGCTCCCGCCAGCCCTGCACACAGCAGCCGCTGGCTGCCGGTTAGCCGGCCATCCCGCCTCCACGTAGCCATCGGGACCCAGCCCCGCGCGGGCCACCTCGTGGCTGGTGTCCGGGGCTCGCGGGCCACCACTGGTAGAGTGGTCCGGCCAGGCCCCGCCCGGCGTGGGGCGGACTCTTGAGATGAACTAGGGAAGCTGGGCCCACGCCCGAGCTGCGCCTCCGGGTTAGGGTGGGATGGAAGGCGACTTTCTCAGGTATCTGAGGCATGCCCAGTCAACGTGTATTTGCAATGCTACTGGCAAGACTAGGGCTTCCATTTCTGTCTGGAACAGTTCCCACTGTTCTTTGAAGGCCAAGCCAGCAAGACTTGTTTCCTAGGTATTCACCCGTCCTTGCTGCTTCTCTGTTCCTTTTTCACATTCTATCTTCCCCTCCCCCCGACTTTCTTCTCTTCCATCAACCTCTTTATTTTAAAAGGTTGTGCAGCCTGCAGAAATGACAGACCTTGGATAACAATACTTGCCAAACACTCTGCGGTGCGTTCAAAACAGCTTTTTAGCAGATCTGGCCTTATTTGCAGAGGTTGTGGGTGTGGTTAGACAGCAGGCTCTGGAACCTACCTGCCTTAGATTCCTTGCAGATGTCACGTGACGGTAGGGCGGTAGGGAGGTCACTGGGTTTCTTTGTGCCTCAGGTGCTTCACCTGTACTGTGCAGTTTGCACTTTCTAGAAGTTACCGCGAGAATTAAATCAACATTGACTGGGACAGGTAACCAATCTCTGTCTGTGTTGCTTCTGATTAAGACATTACCTGATAGAAGAGGAAACTAAGACATGGAGATGCTTAAGGCTGAGTGGCCTCTGCGAGGCAGAAGCAGGGTTCCTACATAGGCCGATGGACGCCTACATCTCCTTAGGGTCACACACAAGGATTGCATAGTAACACTGCAGCGAGAGAACTTGCCTCAGAAATGAAGGTGGTGGTGTCAGAGCCATGGGGAAGAAGACAGGCAGGAGAAAATGTCCCAAGGAGACCAAATACTGGGGACGGTCGCTTTCAATTTAAAATCAGTAAGTGAAAACAATGCATCGAAAAAGAATGAGGACCGAGATGGGGAAGACACTGGATGCCAGCCTCTGGCCTCCACTTGTACAAACTCGCTTCCTTCTCCCCCTTGCTCCCCACCCCTTCTCTCCTCTCTTTGCACACGTATGCGCCAAAAGAAGCGAAGGGCCAGAACTGAGCAAACAGAAATTCTGAATCCCTCTTGGCTTTGTCTATGTTAGGGTTACAGTTTATAAAGATGAAGCAATGGGCTGGAAATAATGCATATATAAATTTAGCAGTGAGTCCAAGTTACTAGAAGCCAGAGATAAGTCTTTTCTCGTGAGAAACCAGCTTATCCTCCGGTACCAGGGCTCCCGTGGGTGGCTTATCCTCACCCCAGCATGAATTTTCCCAGGGGAAATTCTAATCCTTCGGGCCCCTGTTACATGGATACAATGTACAGTGATCAAATCAAGGCAATTAGCATATCCATCACTTTAAACATTTACAATAATATATTGTAGATTTCAAAATAACCAAAAAGAGGATTTTTGAATGTTTTCAACACAGAGACAAAGAAACTTGCTAAAAAAAAAAAAAGGAACCATTTCAAGTCGCGCAAGCTATAGGCTAAGAAAGATGAAGTCTATTTTAGCCGCTCAAATGTATTTTTTTCTATGCAGATACACGGAACATTAAAATGACTAGCAGCAAAACATGTCTTCGATGCCTCCTTCTGTGTTGTCATGAGGCAGTACCGACAAGCCTCTTTCTTATTTTCCTCAGCGAGTGTCTTTCTCATCTGTTCAGCTGAGCACGGCCGGTTTCCACAGGGAGCACTTCTTTGCCTTGCGGAAGCCTTGCTCTGCTCTCGGCTGGGGAATGCTTATTTGTCTTGCCTTGTGACTTCTTGTGTCTTGTGGTGAGGGAATTTCCTAGCTGTGGAAAGTGGCAGAATGTAGCTCTACAAGTCTGAAGATCAGACGATGTAGGATGGTAAAACAGCAGGAATTGAATTTGGGCTCGGGGTAAGGGTGCGTTCAGGTCCCAGTTCTGCCCTAAGCACTCTGTTGCCAGCAGGATGGGGCCCCAAAGCTTTCATGAAGCATCACCCTGGGACCGCAGCTGCTGCCGCTGTACCACATTGCACAGAGAGCTGGCTCAATTGAGCAGTGCCAACTGAAAAAGAAAACCAGTTTCTTTTGGTGCTGTGGAGGTGAACCTGTGACCTTGTACATACTAGGCAGGTGCTCTACCATTGAGCTACATCCTTAGCTCAGTTTGTTTGTTTGTTTTTTTCCTCCAGTCAGCTTGTATGGGAATTTCTAATGTACCTTCTTGGAACTGTGTATTCTGTTTTTTTTTATTTCTATTTCTTTCTGGTGCTTTTTGTCTTTAGCACCAATAAGATGTTCAGATGAGCCAGAGATGGAAGGATTTTAAGTCTAGGAAGCTATAGGCCCAGAAAGATAATGAGGCCTATTTTAACCTCTACAGCACATTTCTCTGCAGTTAACAGTGGACAGTAAAATGACGAGCAGCAGAGTGTGTATTTGACGCCGTCTATGTTTTCAAGATAGTGTGCTCACAAGATGTGCTCAGATTTGCCCGAGCTAGAGCCCCGCTCATCTGTTAAGCACTGGCCGTGTGATACATGCCAGTCTTTTTTTTTTTTTTTTTTAAATCATGTCCTGGGCATGGAGCCCAGGGTCTCACACATCCTAGGCAAACAGATTGTGACGTGTAGACTCTAACTTTACTTGCTCTTTTTTAATACCTATTTTATTTTATTTTTTTTTTTAAAAAAAACCTCTTCAACGATCCTTGCTCGCTCCAGCCTTGGGAAGTGCATAGCATGTGAAACTGAGATATTATACTAAAGCAAACATACAACTAAAAGGAGAGGCAGTCAGTAAAAAGTTGTAGAAGTAAATGTTGTGGCAGGAAGTAGATGGGTGGCCCGCTGATGACAGTTGGTAGGGAGCCTCCTGTCACCCCAGTCACTCCAACTGTCATCTTTCAGTTTCTCTTCTCTCTGAAGAAAGCCTCCCTCAGCTGCGCTCACGCTCACTAGTAGCTTCTTAGATGATGCTTTGTTTATCTTGCTGTTTGGACCAACACTAGTTGATTCCTGTTCTTCTATGTTTTCTTGCATTCTTCATTCTAGTGGAATTGTGTTGTATAAATTGCAAAAGCGGTATAGAGCTGTTGTCCTAAGACAGATGGGATGGAAGCCTTGATAGGAGGCTGAACTTCTCTGATCTGTGCATGCGTGTGTGTGTGCTTGTGTACATGCTTGCATGGGTGTCTGCATGTGTCTGTCTGTCTGTCTCACTCTCTCTGTACCCTTTCTTGCTTCTTCTGTGTTCAAATATCCATTTATGTGGAGTTGTTTTCTTTGCTATCCCCTCTCTCCCTCCTTCTATCCTGCCCTTTCCTCTGCCCCCTTCTTTCCCTTTAATGAGACATAAAATCAGTACTCTGAAATGATTTTTTAAAACCACCCTTTTATAATCAAGCTGTCTGTGGAGAAGAAAACCTGTACACTAGAGAATAATTAAATTTGAACTCTGTGCTCTTTTATACTGTTTGCTTTTTTCTCCTTTCCTTGCACCCTGGGCATGGATTACAAAAAGCATCTCTCCCCCAGTTTTCGTTGAAGCACTCCCATCAAATGCAATGTTCTCTGCAACACCATCTTGCCCTTGATGAGCTAATTCATTTTTAAATGTCGAACAATTCTCAGTGAAGTTCTGAGTGAAACAAGATAAAATCTTTCCTAAACGAATGTGAAGTTTCATCAACTTGACACAATCACCTAGGAAAAGACTCTCAAGTGGAATTGTCTAGATAAGTTTGGTCTATGGACATGCCTATGAGATTTTAATTGGTTTGATTGACGTGAGAAGACAAACCTTGAATGAGGGTGACAGTTTTTCCTGGGAGAATGCATGGGATGAGCAGGAGAGAGTGAACTGAGTACTGCATGTCCCCTTCACTCTTTGTTTCTGACTATGGATTTGATGTGACCCCTGACCTTCTGTTTCTGGGACTTTCCACCTGTGGTGGACTGGAACCTGGAACTGTGAGGCCAGAGAAACACTTTCTCCCCCAAACTGCTTTCTTTTCTATTGCTTATTTATTTATTTATTTATTTATTTATTTATTTATTTATTGTTTGTTTGTTTGTTTGTTTTTTCGAGACAGGGTTTCTCTGTGTAGCTTTGGGGCCTGTCCTGGAACTCACTCTATAGACCAGGCTGGCCTCGAACTCACTTGTTTTTTTCTTTTAAAGATTTTTGGGCAGTTGAGATGGTTTAGTGGCTGAAGGCACTTGCCAGCCAAACCCGATGACCTGAATTCTGTTTCTGGAAGTCATATAGTAGAAGGAGAGAACCACCTCCCAAAAGTTGTCCTCTGCCTTCAACACATACCATGTCACAGGAGAGCCAGACAAATGAAACACAATAAATAAAAATAAATTTAAAAAATATTACTTTTAATTATGTGTTATGTGAGTGTCTCTATGTGGTTTTGTGCACATGAATGCAATGACCATGGAGGCTAAGAGGGGGCCTGGAGCTGGAGTTACCGGAAGTTGTGAGCTGCCCAAGCTGGGTGCTAGAAACCAGACTCAGGTCCTCTGGTAGAGCAGCAAGCACTCTCTTAACCACTGGGCAAACTCTCCAGCTCTCCTGGATTGCTTTTGTTAGGGTATCCTATCACAGCAATGGTTGAGAAACTAAGACAACACACTAGACAAACGTAGAAGAACAGGAATACTGAGTGTAGAAACACCCCGTAAGACTTGTTTTATCTTTATGAGCAAAGCAGAGTTAAGCTTTTGATTCAGATCATTGTTGAACAGGTTTTCCTGTTCTTTGAAAACCCTGGTTATAGGACTGTCTTGTATGTTACAGGACAGCATTCTGGTCCTTTTCTATTGAGTGCTGGCAGAATGCGCTATCATGGCACCTCCCTTTGAGTTTCCTGAGATGTACCCTTATGAGGCAGTGCCATTCCTGTTGAACCATTGCTCAAGCTGTTGCCTTTGCTGGGAATGCTCTGTCCACCTGTGTTTGCAGAGCCTGCTCTTTCTTGCTTTCTTTCAGAACTAAGTTGAAATGTCATCTCTTTTCAGAGGACTTGACGGACCACAGTCTCTAAAGTCCCCACTGAGACTACTTGCATGGTCCCTTTTCAGAGGACTTGACGG
>NW_004949140.1:546589-553020 GCF_000317375.1 Microtus ochrogaster
AAGTCCCCACTGAGGCTACTGCATGGTCCCTTTTCAGCTCACTGCCTAGCTTTTAGTGCACGCTACTCTTCTTGTTCTTCCATTTTCCTTTTCTTCAATGAATTGCTCTAGTTTTATATAACTGACACCCAATTACCCCACCAAATTGACTCCCAATAACCGAGCTGGGAAATCAGCATTTAGCATGTCTCTTCCTTGACAGCCCCTTCTCTGAACTGTTGGTCTTCCTCCCTTGGTTAATCCTTTCTGCCCAGAAGCATTTCTCTTAGTTGATTCCAGATCCTGTCAAGTTGACAGTCAGGGTTAACCTTCATTGCCATTCATTTATTTTGTCTCCATGGACACCAGATGCTATTTACCGGTCTTGACTCCCTGGGGGTCAAGTCTCACACTCCCCCTGAGGTGGTTTGAATCAGGATGGCCCCCATAGGCTCATATATTTGAATGCGTGGTTCCCAGGTGATGAAACTCTTTGGGAAAGACGAGGAGGTGTGTCCTTCTCGGAAGAGGTGTGTTACTGGGGACAGACTTTTCCATTCCCAGTTAGCTCTCTCTGCCTAACGGATGTGTCTCCAGATGTCAGCTCTCAGTTAGGGCTCTGGAAACACGCCTGCCTTCTTGCTGCCATGCTCCGCCAAATATATCAACCAAGAAGGCTGGTGAGATGGCTCTGTAGGTAAAGACGCTTTCCACTAAGCCTGGCAACCCGAATTTGATCCCCAGGATGGAAGGAGGGACCGGACTTGTCTGAGTTGATTTTGACCTCCACATACATGTGTGCTCCCCCAAATTAATAAATGTAACTTTAAAAAGTAAATCATTCAGTAGATTGACAAATAAATAAGCCACTATCATTCCTAGATCACTGGTCCTGTAGGTAAATTCTATGAAGCAATCAGGGAACAGTTGTAATATTATATGTGATATTCAGTTAAATATCCATTCAACTCATAAGGCTACTGTGAATCCAGAAAATTATAGATTGTATAATTATAGATTGCTTTGTCATGAGCATACATGGAGAATTCCAAAATAAAATACTTGCAATAGATTTGCATTTTTTAGTAATAAAACATAGTTAATATTTGAAAAAGCTATTAATTTAACAAAGTAGGATAATAGAATGAGGGAGCCCAAACTAGCTCCTCTTTTTATGTAACAATAACTAATGAAAAAAGAGGCCACGAATTTAAAAGAGAGCACGGAGGTATACATGGAGGGTTTGAAGGGAGGAAGGGAAGGGGAAAATTATAGAATTATGTTATAATCTCAAAAAGAAAATAATTTTAAAATATCTTAATTTATTTTTAATTTTGCGTGTGTGTATGTGTGTGTAGATATCTGCATATAAGTACAGGTGTCTTCAGAGGCCAGAGGGGAGTTATCAGGTCCCTTGAAGCTAGAGTTGTAGGGCCCATGGGTCTACCCCTCCTCTCAAGGTTCATCTTGAGGCCAGTTTCTGGCCAGACATCTTGTTGCAGTTTCCAGCTAAACATCCTGTTTGTTCCTGTGCTCCCTCTGCCCCACTGGTGGTTAGCTATAGGGCCATTCTTTACTCCATTTTGGGTATGGTAATTTCCTACCTGCCTGGGGGGAATTCCATTGTGCAGCAGCTAGGTCTGTGAGGATTTTCCTAAACTTGAATAAATGGCATTTGGCTTATCTCCTCTCGACTGACCTAGGTCTCTTGTGTGTTCTTTTAATCTCCAGGCCCTTGCCCGGCTTGTGAACGGTACAGTGGCGTGTGAACTGTACCCAGAGTAACGCAGGCATTACAAGAGTTACATACAGGTGCTCATGAACTGCGTCGTGTGTGCTGGGATTTGAACATGGGTGCTTTTTAACCACTGAGCAATCTCTCCAGCTTCCCGGTATCTTTTTTCGATCTTGTTCTGTATTGAGGGGTGTTGGGGGTTGTTTTTTGCACTTTTGCTTTTTGAGGGGTCCACCACCCAGCTCCCAAATAAGTCACACACTTATTTGGCTATTCTTAGTTATGAATGCCCAGCCTTAGTTTGGCTTGTTTCTTGACAGCTTTTCTTAACTTTAAATTATCCTGTCTACCTTTTGCCCCTGGGCTTCTCTCTTTCTCTATTTCTGTATACCACTCTTTACTTCTTTCTCCGTGGCTTGCTGTGTAGAGGTGACTGGCCCCTGATGTCCTCCTCTCTTTGTTCTGTTGCTCCTTTTCTTCCTTGCTTCTCCTTCTATTTATTCTCTCTGCCTGCCAGGCCCTCCTATTCTTGCTCCTGCCTCGCTAATGGCTGTTCAGATCTTTCTTAGGACCAGCAGGTGTTTAGACAGGCAAAGACCCACATCTTTACAGAGTTAAACAAATGCAGCAGAAACAAAAGCAACACATGTTAAAATAAATTTCTACAACAGAGGAACAGTAATAATAATTGCAACAAGATGGGAAAATAAGTAAAATGTAAGGATTGATCGAAATGACAAATGATGTATCATCTACATAAAAACCACAAGAGAATATATACTAATGATTGAAAAATAAGGAATAATCAACGAGGCTTGAGGATACATAGGAGCAATATAAAATATTCAATACTGCAGCAACATGAACCTAGAATAGTAACAAAAACTGAAAAATATCCAGGAATAACCAGACAAAAGATGTGCAGGTCCTAGATGCAAAAACAATACATTTTCTCTCTGAAAAATATTGGTATTTGTTATTTTTTTGCATTGCTATGGCAAAATATGCAGCAGAATCAACTTAAGAGGGAAAAACTTATTTCCCTTCATGGTTTCAGAAGCATTTCCATCCATCATGGTGGGGAAGAGCAGCTTCACGGTGACTAAGGGAGTGGCTTGTTCACATTGCAGCAGGCAAGGATGGAGAGTCAGTGGCTCTTTTGGACTCATCTATTTCTTCTACCCAGACTCCTCCTCCCAAAGTCTTCACCACCTTCAAAGTAGCACCATGGCCTCAGGACCAGCTGTTCACACTATGAGCCTGTGAGGGATGTTTCATATTCAAATCCTAAGAATATTAACGAAAATTTCAGTTAGTGGAGGGGTAAAATATGTTTATGTTTAGGAAAGGCTTACTAATGTAATGGTCTAGAACTCTCTATATTCATTTAGACATTTGATGCAATTCCAGTTGTTGTTTCAAATAAGACCAAGGATAGTGAAGACAATATGAAAACAATTTATTTTTCTAGTTTTTCGAGACAGGGTTTCTCTGTGAAACAGTCCTGGCTGTCATGGAACTCGCTTTGTAGACCAGACGGGCCTTGAACTCACAGAGTTCTGCCTGCCTCTGTCTCTTGAGTGCTGGGACTAAAGGCGTGCGCCACCAGAACCTGGCTATTTCCTATAAGTTTTAGTAATTAAGTCAGTGCAGAGAAAACGAGATCTATGAAATATAGAGAGGCCAGAAATAAGCCTGCGCCTAAATAGCAACTTGCTACAGGAGCTATACAGAAATGAAGAATTATTGGATATTGTTCCCGAAACCATTGGTTATTCCCATGGAAAACCAAAATTCCATCCTAATCACAAATCATTGACATAAGCAAGCACAATGTGATCTAAAAATTTTAAGTGATGTTTTTATGTATCTCTGCTTGTGGGTGTGTAAACCGCCTTGGCGGGTCACTCAGTCTAGGGGCTGTAACCCGCCTGGCAGGTCAGTAATTCCAGGGTCCCGGAGAGGCACTATCTGAAAGACATCGGCGGGAGAGAGAAAGAAGGCCATGCTAGGTTTGTCAGAGCCTCCGTTTATTAGAGTCATGGTTACAGCTTATTTAGGATGAGGAATTTGGGTGGCAGGGGCATGGGCAGGAAGGAATCTTGCAGTGGTGGTTCCAGCTGGTCGCGAGGTCCTTGGCCAGGAGGTTACGATCGGTCAGGTCACGATTCCTCGGTCAGGAAGTCGCAAGTTGACACTCCTAGTTCTCTAGATAATTGGAGTGTGGGGCGGGTTCCGCTAACAGATAGCTCTCTATTAACAGATAATTGGGTATGGGGTAGGCTCTGCCAATAAAGCAATTCTCAACACAATTGGGAAGTGGGGTTCTCTGTAAATTCCTTAGGACAATGGTTCCTGCAATAATTTTGGGGGGAAATTGGCTCCTGACAGTGGGTGTGCATGTGGTCCAGCATGTTATGGCACACCGGTGGAGGTCAGAGGCTAACTTGTAGGGGTCAGTGCTCTCCTTTCACCATGCGGGTTCCGGGGGACCAAACTCACGTCATCAGCCTCAGCAGCAGGCGCCTGTACCGCAAACTGATTTATTACCTAAATGTGACAACTATTTGTGAACTTTGGAAGACATAAGCAAAGAAACATAAGCAAACATCTTTATGACCTTCTGTAGTTAGGAAAGGCTTCATAAAATGCAAACAGATAAAGTAAGCTCTTGAAATATCGTTTTACATTAGAAAGTTTAAACGTTTGTGTATAAGAAAATAAGTAATGAAGTGATGAAAACAAGCCATAGACGAGGAAAAGACATTTGCAAGATGCCGGCTGCTACCTACAGTTCTTTTTGTGGTTCTGTGGATGGGACCAAAGGCTTTGTGCCTTCTAAGCAAACACTCTTCCCATTGAGTTACATCCCAAGTGCAAGCCTGTAGACACTCCATCTTCCTCTGCGTAGGACAGTCAGAAGCTAACTATGTATTTGACTTTCTCCTTCAGTTAATTGATATCTCCGTCCAAATGCCAGCTCGGAGAATCCCTCTTCGAGCAAGCGGCCTGTTGATAATGCCGCCATTGCTTCCCTTTCTTCCCCTGCTTTGTCTCCATAGCCCTTATTATACTAACCGTCTGTAACCTATTTGCTCTTTTACTTATTGTCTGTCTCTTCACTAGAAATCATCCCCTTGAGAGGGAGGGCTTTGTTTTTCTGGCTGCCATATCCTTTGGTTTTCAAATACTGTCCACTACATAGCATATACCAATGAAAAACACACTTGTCACGAGACTGAGTGCATGAATATAAATAATAATAATTAGCATTCAGAATATGTAAAGAGTCTGCATCAATTAGAAGCTAACAAGGGCCTTAAGAGGAAAATTGTCAAGGGCTATAGGCAAGCTGTTCATGGAAGAGGAAATCTGAAGGGACAGTGAATATATGGAAACATTTAATATAATTTATAATCAGGAAAAATGAAAATTAAATAATAACGACTACTTCATACCCATGAGATTGGTAAAAATGAAAACCTGATAATGCTTGTTATCTGTAAGAACTTTGGGGACAAGGAAACTGTTTCCTGTTAGGTGGAGCATATACTGATACAACTATCTTGGGGAAGAATTTGGTCGCTGTCAAGGACCACCCTCGACTGGATTCACACGTTTCAGGATAGGAGCGTGAGGATTAGCATTATTAAGCAAAAAGGAACAGAGATAAGAGAGAAATAAGAGACAAAACACAGAACAGCATCGGGAGGGAAATTCAGTGACTACTGAACCACTCCTTTATTTCTCACATGTTTTTTTATACCCCACTCCGAAAGAGGAGGGGGAGGCAACAGACTTCATCAACATGATAAAAGGAATAGACAGAGCATCTCTGAACTTTGGTCAAGATGGAGCTGATGCCCATCAAAATCCCAGCAAAATTCTTCAATGACCTCAAAAAAATGGTACTCAACTTCATATGGAAAAGCAAAAAACCCAGGATAGCCAAAACAATCTTGTACAATAAAAGAACTTCTGGAGGCATCACAATCTCTGACTTCAAACTCTACTACAGAGCTACAGTACTAAAAACAGCCTGGTATTGGCATAAGAACAGACAGGAGGACCAATGGAACTGAATAGAAGACCTGAATATCAATCCACACACCTTTGAACACCTGATCTTTGATAAAGAAGCAAAAAAAATCAAATGGAAAAAAGAAAGCATATTTAACAAATGGTGCTGGCATAACTGGATATCAACGTGAGAAGAATGAAAATAGATCCATATCTATCACCATGCACAGAACTCAAGTCCAAATGGATCAAACACCTCAACATAAAGCTAGCCACACTGAACCTTATAGAAGAGAAAGTGGTAAGTACACTTGAAAGCATTGTTACAGGGAACCACTTCCTAAATAGAACTCCAGCAGCACAGACACTGAGAGAAACAATTAATAAATGGGACCTCCTGAAACAGAAAAGCTTCTCTGTAAAGCAAAGGACATGGTCAACAAGACAAAACGACAGCCTGGGAAAAGATCCCCACATTAGACAGAGGTCTGATCTCCAAAATATACAAAAGAACTCAAGAAATTGGACACCAAAAGATCACATGAACCAATAAAAAAATGGAGTACAGACTTAAACAGAGAACTCTCAACAGAGGAATCTAAAATGGCTGAAAGACACTTAAGAAAATGCTCAACATTCTTAGTCATCAGAGAAATGCAAATCAAAACAACTCTGAGATTCCATCTTATACCTGTAA
>NW_004949140.1:553776-555438 GCF_000317375.1 Microtus ochrogaster
AGCTGATACACCTCTGTACTCAAAATCCTGATTAAGCACCCTATGTCAGGATCTCTTGTTCTGTAGCCACTTGTTGTCAACAGCTTTGCAAGGACAGAGCAAGCTTGAACTCACTGACCTCTAGTCAAGGTGGAACAGCCTCACATCTGTGGACCCTGACAGGTAGCATATAATAAAGATGAACTTACATATATTTTCTCAGACTCAGAAATGCTACTTTGAAAGTGGGATATGGAGGCACATGCCTTTAATTTCAGCACTCTGGAGGCAGAATGATCATGAAGGTGAGTTCTAGGTTAACCTAGACTACAGGGAAAGACTCAGTTTCAAAATAAAGGGAAATGGAAATTGCACTTCCTGGAAAATCTGATAGAGGTATTTTCCCATATCTGAGTGAAGAGAGGAGACAGGATTGTTTACCGTGGGATCGTTTGTAGTGGCGAATGACTGGGTCGAGCCCTAATGCCCAATAGCAGGAGAATGGAAAAAGGAGTCGTGCTAATCTCATAGGCAGGATACTACATGACAGTAAAAATGATCCCATTTTATATAACTATACACAAAGAGGTGGGAAAAAATCATAAACAGATTGGGCATAAAAATCACATCGCAGAATAAATACTGCCTTCTCTTTAGTGAAGCTTCAAAACACAGCAAACAGATGTCACTGGACAGAGGAATGTGCGCTAGAGAAGATAGTGGCTTCCTGTAGAGTGTGGCGGAGAGCCGTGAGGTCAGCAGAGGCTCTAATGTGCGTGCTCTTTAGCACTTCAGGAAGAAGGCAGTATTTGACCTGGACGTGGAACATGCCTGTGTCTCCAGCACATGAGAAGCAGAAGGAGGGCGATGACTAGTTCAAGGCCAGCCTGGGTTACATAGGAGACCATCCCTTAAAACAGGCCTGGGGACAGATCTCAGTGGTAGGGTGTCTGTCTGGTCTGAGCAAAGTCCTGGCTTTAATCCCTAGCACTTGAAGCGAACAAGCAACAGCACTAACAAATAGAAATGACCCAGAGAAGCAAATGTATCACAAGTCAATAAGGATAGCCACAGATAACTTTATACATGGCTTCTTTTTATTATTCCCTTAGTGTGTGCTGGCAATGATTCATTTCAAACGTTTTCATCAGTTCAGTATCATATATTTGGTGTGTGGGTTGTGAAGAGTCTAAATACAGCTAGGTGTGGTAGCACATGCCTCCTAGCTCTTGGGAGGCTGAGTCAGGAGAATCATGAGTTTGAGGTTCGTCTATTTTATCTAATGAGACCCTGTTGTGAAATTAAATAAGTATATAAACAAATGAAAATAAAGAAGCTAAGCAGTTTGATACCATTTTCACATTCTTATGCTATCTGCTTTCCTTTACATTATCCTTAGTGTTATTTGCTCAACAGGGATTACACAGTTCTTGAGTTTGAATCTCAGGTTAACTTGGGACAGGGGTCAGAATACATGCTGTAGGTCAGGGGGATGGCTCAGTGAGTAGAGTTGCTTTCTGCCAAGTCTGATGACCCGAGTTCCATCCTTGGTACTCACATGGTGAAAGGAGAACTGTAATTCTTGAGAGTTGTTTTCTGCCCTCCATACAACTATCATCATCATCGTCATCATCATCATCACACACACACACACACACACACACACACACACACACACACACA
>NW_004949140.1:555629-557356 GCF_000317375.1 Microtus ochrogaster
CGAGTTTAAAGACTGTCTATTTCAAATTTACTGTCTGCCTTTTGTTTGTAGCTCTCAGCTTCCTGCTCCATCTGCCAGGCCTGCTTGCTGCTATGCTCCCCTACTGTGATGGTGATGGGCTCATCCCTCTGGAACCGTAAGTCCCCCCCCTCCCCCCAAAAAAATAACCCTTCCTTCTATAAGTTGCCTGGTCATGTGTTTTATCACAACAATAGAAAAGTAACTAATACAGGTTCTACTACACTTACTCACAACTGTCATTTTATGGTAAAATAACGTGTTATGCAGAATTCTAAGATGATTCCCCAGATTGCTGACCCCTGATGCCTGCATCTTTTATTTTAGTTGTTAAATCAAACTCTAATCTAGGTACTGCTGCACACATTTTGAAGTGTGACTAGGTTCCCAATCAGCTCATCTATAGTCTCCTTGGTAGGCTTGATATATTTTAATCTTTAGAGGAAATCAGATTTTCTCTTTCTCCCAAGAAGAGAGATTCAAATTGTTAAAGAATTTTAAAGAAGGTAAAAGTGATGCATGCCAAGGAAGATAGGTGGCTTCCAAGAGTTCGGAGTGGATCTGGGCTGAAGTCCAATTTGAGAACGTACATTTTAATAGTACCAGTGCAAGGTGCTGCTTCCTGGAAACAACTATGTGAACTTCAAAGAAGATTTTGAGGGTGTGCTGGCACATACCTATAATCCCGGCACCGAGGGTGGGGGAACGAGGTGAGAAGATTGCTAGTTTAAGGATAGTTTGAGGCCGGGTGGTGGTGGCGCACGCCTTTAATCCCAGCACTCGGGAGGCAGAGGCAGGCAGATCTCTGTGAGTTCGAGACCAGCCTGGTCTACAGAGCTAGTTCCAGGACAGGCTCCAAAGTCACAGAGAAACCCTGTCTCGAAAAACCAAAAATTAAAAAAAAAAGGATAGCTTGAGGAAGGTACAGAATGAACCTTGTGCCAAAAAATGAACGAGAAGAAAACAAATAAAAGAAGAGAAAAAGGAGAAAGAAGGAAAGAAAGAAAGAAAGAAAGAAAGAAAGAAAGAAAGAAAGAAAGGAGGAACAAAAGGATACATTGAGTGAGATTCAGCTGACACTTCTGAGTTTAGCCTGGTGATACCCTGGGAAGAGTGTTCTGCTAAATCCTGCTGAGACTTGGAGAATCAGTGAGATAATAAACCGGTGCTGTACTGAGCCACTTAGTTGTGATAATTTGTTACACTATAGGAAGTGGATGAGAACAGATATCAATACATGAGTGAGTAAGGGACAGTCACTTTTATGGAAAATGGATTTTTTTCATATTACAATTATGATTTCCCCTCCTGCTGTTCCTCCCAGCTCCTCCCCACCTTCCCTCTCATCTAGATCCACCCTCTTTCTGTCTCTTAGAAAACAAATGGGCTCCTATGGGCTAATAATAAGATATAGTAAGACAAAACAAAAACTTACACGTTGGAATTGGACAGAAAAAGAAAACAGTCCAAGAGAAGGCACAAGAAACAGAGATCCACTCGTCTACACATTCAAGAATCCCATAAAGGTGCTGGAGAGATGGCTCAGTGGTTAAGAGCACCAGCTGCTCTTCCATAGGTCCTGAGTTCAATTCCCAGCAACCACATGGTGGCTCACAACCATCTGTAATGAGATCTGGCGCCCTCCTCTGGCCTGCAGGCATACATGCAGGCAGAATGTTTACATAATAAATAAATCTTTAAAAAAAAAA
>NW_004949140.1:557456-576310 GCF_000317375.1 Microtus ochrogaster
GTGAGTTCGAGGCCAGCCTGGTCTACCAAGGGAGTTCCAGGACAGGCTCCAAAGCTATAGAGAAACCCTGTCTCGAAAAAACAAAAAAAAAAAAAATGGAGAACTGGAGGACATAATATATATGGGAAGGGTCTGCAGGGTATAAGAGAGAAGAAAAATATATAAATAAAATAAAAATAGTAAGATAAACAAAAACAAAACACAAAAAGGAAGACCCCTGCCATGACACGAGACATGGAACCTTCGAAGATGTTGTTCAGTTCAATTCTGTTGGCCATCAATTGCTGGGCACGTAGCCTACCCTTAAGAGTAGTTTGTTTCTCCAGCGAGACTTCCTTGGAGAAAACTAATTTTTTCATTTGCATACGGTTATCAACTGGGGAGCTTCTGTTAAAGATGGGAGCACGCATCCACTTCTCCTCTCAACTCTAGGACCCCTGAATCATTAAATATATGTAATGGCTATTCTTGGTTGTCAACTTGACTACATACAGAATTAACTAAAACCTAAATATCTGGGTACACCTGTGAGGGATTTTTTTTTCTTAGTTAAATCTTTTGAAGTGGGAAGACCCACTTCTAATCCAGATCTTTGAGGTGGGAAGATCCACTTTTAATCCAGATCATTTTAGGTGGGAAGAACCACCTGAAATCTTATCCTTCTGGTAATAACATCTAAAAGGATATGGAAGAAGGAAGCTTTTGCTCTTTGCCTGCTTCCTTGCTCGGCAGGCAAGCCCATTCCTTCACTGGCATTAGAGCCTACTTCGTTGGGATTCTGGTGTATATTGAAGTTCAGCTGAGACATCCAGCCTCAACGATTGAACAACCACTGGGTTCTTGGGCTTTCATTCATAGGTGGCCATTGTTGGACTAGCTGAACCACATCAAGTAAATCATTCTAATAAACCCCCTTTCTATATACACATAGAGTGATTCAATCTATGAGTTGTTACTCTAGAAAACCCTGACTAATACATATACAAAAGTTAATTTTAGTTCATGGGCTGAAGAAAAAGCAGCAGTAAAACGGATGCAGACTAGGAGTTGTGCGAATAGTTTTGTTACTCTTGATCTAAGAGTTGGTGTGTTTTTCTTTGGTCAAACTCTCTATAAACTCTTGAGAAATTTTCATGTCTCACTAGTATGGAAATGAGTCTTTCCAAACATTCTCTTCAGAATTTGAAAGGAGTTATGGGTCATTTTCTTCATATAGGACTGTAAGCATCATAGGGCTTTTCCAAACATACATGTGTTTAAAAATTATTGGTGTTGGAGACTAAGAACTGAATCCAGGGCCTGACACATTCTTAGCACCAGCTCATCCCCTCCCTGCCACACAGCATATTAGAAAATGCTTCTAATGTGCTAAAACTCTTAAATACCAAATATGAACCATTTAATTTATACATCAATTGCTAGCACTCAAAGAGGCTCAAAGGAACATTGACAGCTAATGAAAATATTGTAGTTATTTATTTATTTTATATTTCCCAAGGAAGTATTCTTTATTCCTTTGATTGTCTAATCCTAACTAGTTGATAAGTATGCTTGGCCTTTCCTAAGACACATCAATTAGTATGGCTGTTGTTATTAATCTACTGCCAATTCATATTTGCAAATATCTGATATATCATGCATTAATTTTTATAATTTAAATAAATTACTAAATAAGGAATTCAGAGTGCTGTATCTAAACTTTTAAAATTGGAAATAGACATATACAAGCGGGTAGGACCCTTAGACACAACAGTTCAGCAGTACAAGGTAGACCTGTGTCCATGGGGTATGACGTTCACGAAGAGATGGGCCTGGAGCTGTGTCACTATAGGGCAGCATTGCACCTCTGGTCTGCTCTATAGTGCTTCCAGTCTCACCTCTCCCGCTGCTAGGAGTGTGAATGAGTCACGGTAACAATATGCTTGGCGTATTCTAGTTATTACAGTTAACTCTACTTCCATTCATTTCTTCCCTGCGAATGGTGTGTGTGTGTGTGTGTGTGTGTGTGTGTGTGTGTGTGTGTGTGTGTGTGTTTGTAGACATCTAGGTTGATTCTGTGGTCTGGGTATTGTAGTAGTGCAATAAACATAGATGTGTAACTATCTGAAGTGTGGTGACATAGATTCCTTCTGGCATATATCCAGGAGTGGCATAACTGGATTATATGATAGTTCTAGTTTTAATTTTTTTTAAGATTGCTTTTATTTACTGTGTATGTGGTATGTGGTGTGTGTGTGTGTGTGTGTGTGTGTGTGTGTGTGATATGAAGTATGCCCTCAGAGTCCAGAAGAAGGGCTTTGGCTTTCATCGAATGGGAGTTACAGATGATTGTAAGCCACCACGTGGTCCTGGAAACTGACCCTGGGTCCTGTGAAGAGCATCAGGTGCCCTTAGCCACGAGTGCTCTCTGCAGGAACGCTTTTTAGTTGTGTGAGGGAGCTCCGCAGTGGTGCCTGCAGTTGTTGAACTTAGGCTGACCTGCTGTGCTAGTCCACACCTGCCTTCTTTTCCTTGGCCCCTTCTCGCGGCCATGTCTGATCACACACCTTTGGCCCCTTCTCGCGGCCATGTCTGATCACACACCTTTGGCCCCTTCTCGCGGCCATGTCTGATCACACACCTTTTATACTGTCTAGAACCATTTCTGGAGGGTTTTCTAAGTCTGCCTTCTATGACAGGGTCCTGTATTTAGGAATCACTTCTTAGCCTCTGTTGCGGTGAAGAAATGTTAAAGAAAGAAATTCACCGGCTGTTTCACAGAGCCTTCCAGGCCTAGAGTCTCTTTGTAAAAGGGTCTAGCGGCTCCCTCATTTGGGGATTTAGAAACTTTGTTTTGTTGGCTTCCCCAGGAGTCATTAGGTCTTAAGAAAGGGATGATCCCAAGGAAATTTGTAAGCAGTTCATTGTTAGTCTGAAATTTTACTGGGGGAATTTGCACTGAGAAAAACCATGCCAGAGCATTGCGATCAGAGAAAAGTATTGGGAACTGGTAGCAACTTAGAGCCCCGACAGGGAGTCTGTTATTGAGAGTCAAATACCTCTGATTTGGATCTTGGCTTTCCCAGAGTGACCAGAGGGAATGGCTTGTGTCAGGATTTTCCTTATGAAGTGCACGGTAGTAGACCAGACCAGACAAAGGCCTACGACTGTAGCAGCAAAGCCGGAACTGAGTCCATAGTGAAAAGATTGCTTGCTTGCTGTATTAGTTCCTTATTGTGTGGCGGCGGATCTGATGAGCTTAAAGGAGTGACTGGAGAATGTCCCCTAGAGAGGTTAGCATCCGAGAAGGAAGTGGCGTCGTCGGGAATGCAGAGCAGGCTCTTTCCATGCTTGGTCTCTGGGAATTGACTTCATTCCTCTTTGGGGGTTGGGTTTCTCCACCACTTGGTTCTGTTGGTGGAGGCTGGTCCTATCACAATCCATCAACTAAAGTTTGCAATTTCTTCCCTCCACGATGCCAGCCCTTCATAAGGGAAGAGACTCTAACTCTTCTAGTTTGAGCCAGGATTTCTCCTCTGATCTAATTGGCGGAGGGTGGGGGACATGAGTCGTTCTGTGCACAGACCTGGAGGAATTGTGCACTCTCCCCTCAAGCCCTATAGACAGGCGCACGTAGAGGATAGTGGAAGCCTTCTAGAAGGAGTCAGTGGGACACAGCACTGTGCACTCTTTGTTTTAATACATTTGCCTCTGTGTTTGTGCAGATGTGTGTGCGCGTGTGCTTTACATGCCAACTGAGCCATCCCTCGAGCCCTGCTCTATTCCCATTAAAACTCTCTTCCGTTCTCCCAGAGGACTTTCCACACTGCATTAATTATTGAAGGTAAACAGGGTTCAGTAATTCATGGAGACCACAGAATCCAAAAGGTCATGCTTCCAAATGTGCGGTTTATTTCAGGATAAAGATACAGTGGGAAAGGGTGCCGTCCAAATGACTTCCTTTATCAAGGCAGTGACAGAAGACACCTCTCTTGTACTAAAAACTAGAGAAATGTCCATGAAACACCTAAGAACTGGAGAGTCTAAGATGGAGTTGCTAAAAAATATTTTGATGGCCACATAGGCATAGTTCAGTCTCAACTTAGAACCCTTAGTGGGGAAGGCGTCCCAGTGACCCCAGGTGGAAGTCCTCGATCTCATTGTGGTTACTATACAATAATTACAAGCTGGTGTGGCCCACCACCAGACGTATTGTGACAAAGCAACATTACTAATCCATATATTTCTTGCCTTGATGAAGGGCCATGCAGGAACCTTAGTAAACTATCCCTGGCTAATTCTAGACCTGTGGGAATGGCCTTCCCGATACTTGCTTTCTCTTCAAGTCCCTGCAACTGCCCCCATAGCTTTACTCTTGGCTGCCCACATTGTTTCCCAGTTCACTGAGAGAATAGGTAGGTTCAGTTCACCCTTTACCCTAGTGCTTTTGTAAATCAATGCATTTTATGATAATGGTGTCAAGTTCCTCATTTAGCCCTTCAGAGAATTTCTTTTTGAAATTTGGTTAGGTCTGTAATGGACATATAGATCAATTTGTGAAAACTAGCATCATTATTACATTGAATCTTCCTATTTAAGACTAAGATATGGCATTAACTGGTCCCAACCACTGGGGAGACTAAGATAGAGGATCTTTTGTACACAAGAGATTGTTATCAGCTTGGGCAATATAGTGAGAACTTTGTCTCATATAACAACAAATCAACAACCAAAATTATGTCTGTGAGGTATATATTTGTGTAGACGTGTTTTCTGTCTTATAGTAGCGTTATATAGCTTACATGTATAAATACATATGTACACATGGCCAGGATCCATGTAGAATTACAGGGAAGCTTTCTTCACAAAGCTTACCAAGTTTATTTTTATTTAGTTCTAGATGTTTATGGCTCTTTTTTCCGATTAATTATGCAAACACACGTCACTCACACAAGCACTCAGACAGCACAAGCACAGAGACAGAGATACACAGACACATGCACACAGGACTCACTTACTTGGGACTCGAACCTGCGACCTCGGGCTCCGCGGGCGGCGCTCCATGCCATTGAGCCAGTGCTCAGACCGTTATGTTTATGGTTCTTATGAATGGAATAATTTGTTCTGTCATCAGTTTTGCCTGGTTATCAGTTTTATGCATGATAGTTTCCTAACTTTCCATTTCTGATATTAAGGATAAAGGAAACAATTCTAGTGGCCCACATTGCTCTACTCTTCTACCAGGAATGCTTGAAGTATCTCTGGCTTATTTTTTTACGTTTATATTTCTCTCTTTTCCTTCTCTCCCTCCCTTTCTCCCCTCTGTCTGTGTACTCGTGTGCCATAGTACACATATGAAGGCCAGAAGACAATTTGTGGGCGTCAGTTCCCTCCTTTCACCACGTGGGCCCTGGAGATTGAGCTCAAATTTTGGGAAGCACACTTATTAACTGACCATCTTGCTGGCACTGTTTCAGCATTATGATACTTTAACAAACAAATTTTTAAATTATAACATTGAAGGCTGGACATGCCATTTTATTTTCCTTGTTTCGGACACTTATTGAATTCAAAATTTATGTATTATAATCTTAACTGCTTTGAGAAAACAAAGACTGAGAACTTTATTCCACAGGTAATTGACAACATTTTTTTTAAGTTGACATTTTAATCACTAAAAAAGTTACATTCAGTTCACAGCAAAATTCTCTTGGGCATACTTTTTTATTAAAACCTTATTATAAAGAACTTGGAGATAAAAATATTACACAGTGACTCAGTCTCTAAACATCTGCAGTGAGAATAGCCATTCTGAAGCTCTGGAGCGTCAGAATAGACTTGATATACACCTGTCCAGCACAACCATCCCCAAATGCATGAGCGAGTTAAAGCCAGAAAAAAAACCTGGACTTTATATCTTCTTTCGAGTCTCAAGCATCCAAGAAAAAACCCTGCATGTTCTCCCTCATAGGGAGATCTCAGTATGTGCATATACATGTCAAAATGCATGTGGGTATGGTATAACACGTAGAAAGGAGAACAGGAACGGGGGAGTAGTGGGTGATGAGGAAGGCCAGAATGCAGGCGATGGACACTCAGGAGCTTTTAGATGAAAGGAAAAATTGACTCGCGATGTGTAATTACTATGGAGTTTACTTTCTTCCATAGATTCCCAGTGACTCAAGCAAGGAAGAAACATCTTACCTAAAGCATTTTGAAAGAACTCATGACTCAAAGTGCTGGGGAAGGTAATTGCTTCATTTCAATACTGCTTTTTAAATGTAATCAACCAAAATGCATTGAAAGCCAGAAAATTGTGCTTCCACCAATTCGTGCACATCATATGCTGAAAATGCTGTATTTTGCAAAAGACACACACAGTCTCCTATTAGGCGGCCTTCCTCATGTTTGTGCTCATTTCCCTTAGAGAGCACACACAGCCCCATTAGTCCCTGGGCATTGTCAGGCGAACACACAGCAGCACTCACTGAATACACAGACGTCTCAATTAGGTAATGGTTTTTGCCAATAATATAAAGTTGGGGGTAGAGAAAAGCAATTTTGTCCTCTTTGAAGATGCCTGATTACCTTTGAAAAGAAAACGTGTTCTTTCTAAGCTTTGGGTTAATAATCTTAAAATCCATTTGTATAGCTCTTGTTAAAAAACAATCAGATGGGACATTGAAGGCAGAAGCCATTAAAGGGGACTAATGAAAGCTTAGATCACATTTTAAAAACCCTCTATTAAAAACACCATAATTAATGGTGAAAGCCAAACAATGCATTCAGAGAAAAGACTTGCAACTATAGAGGATGATTCTGACAAATTGATTAAAATAAAAGGTAGGCACATTTTCAAATGGAAAACTTGGCAAACGACGCAGTTGTCATACAAAAGAAGAAATACAAATGGAAATTAAAAAAAAGCCAGTCTGTTTCTCTAGTCATCAAAGTGATGCAAATTAAGTCGTTATTTTAAAATCTGTCAAATTGGTGAGAACTAAAAGATGATGAGCATCCAGTGCCACAAAGATTTGGGGGTGGGGGATGGAGGGAGAGGCATTTTTGTATATTATCGATGAAAAAATAAATTGAAGGCAATATAACAATTCCCATCAAAACTGAAAGTGCCCATAGTCTTTATTTAGCAACTCCAGAATTCAGAAACCTAATGTGTATTTTGCACAAAAAGTGTGTTTGGAGATCTTCATCACAGCATTGCTTACAACAGCCTCGGTGTGCACCAAAAGGCACTGGGTGCGGGGCTGAGAATACAGCTAAGTGGTACTGTGCTTGCCTACCGTGTGACTTGATCTCGGTCTATTCCCAGTACTGCAGAAAAAAGGAATTAGTGCTGGTGATTGGGTAAATAAATTATGGCAACACCTACATTCAATCGGTTAAAGCCAACTTATACAGGGAAGAAGTTCAAGGGCCAAAAAGCAGGTTCCAAACCACGAAATGTGATCCCTGTTTTCCAGTTTTATTCTTTGTTTTCTTTGATACACATCAGTCGATCCTAATATTCAACTCTCTTTCCTCACACTACCGGAAATAGCTGATCACTCTTTCCACTTTGAAACACCGTTTTTTTCTTGGCTTATAGGACATCTGTACCCTCCTGGCTTCTTTTGACTTCATCACTTCCTTTCTTGATCGCCTGTAGCTCCATTTGCAATTCCTAGACCATTTCTCAAGGGCTCTGTCCTGGCCCACTTGTCTTCGCGGCCTCTTTCCTTCATTTGATTAGTTTTGTTTGTTGGTTTGTTGTCCTATGTGTGTGTGCGCACAGGTATGTGCACATAAGGAGGACAGAGGTTGAGATTGGTGTCTTTTAATATTGTTAGCCACTTTTTTTCTTGACACAGGGTCACCCACTGAACCTGGAGCTCCTGGATTTAGCTACACTGATGGGCCATGAGGCCCCAGGGATGATCTTTCTGTCTCTGTCACCCCAGCGCTGGCATTACAGACTTAGACTGTAGTTTCTTGTTTTTTGATGCCAGTGCTGGGAATGGATTGAACTCAGAACCTTGTGTGGCAAATACTTTACCAATTTAATGATCTCCCCAACCTCTTGTGGGGCAATATTAGACAGGCCACCTATTTCTGCACTGTATGGCAGCCAGGCTCTCCAGCCTCAGTTGCACCTGAGGTGGTCACAGCACTTAGAGACAGGCTGCCGCCTGGGTCAGGATACGCTGAGGTTGTTCTGCTCCTTCTTTGGAATTATGGAGATCGCCTGGGAAGAGGTGTTAATCCAAGCTAGTGACAGAGCTGCGGAAGTGACTTTAGTCCTGCTACCCTGGAAACAGAATGCTAATGAACTCCCCCCACCCCCCCAGTTTCCGTTTGGGGATAAAAGCTGTTTGCAGAATAAACGCGGGTGATCTTCAGGATTTGGATGGACCCTGAGACTTCCTTCCGATATTGCTGTGTGAACTGTGTCTCAATTATTCCCACGCCTCCACGCCGGTCCAGAGAGATAATTTATGTTGGGGTTGGACCCCGACAACCTCTTGCCCCACACTTTCTGAGAGTCTCATTCTGTAGTCAGGCTGGGATTCTCCTGCCACTGCAATGCTGGCTTTACAGGTGTGTGCACACCCTCAATTCTGCCATATCTAATTTCATGTTTTCAAAAGCAATTTCCAGCTATGATCCTCCTAGTTTTGTTCCTTTAACCAACTTCTCTCAAACGCATAGCCAGTTACCTACTTGATATTTCCTCGTAGCTGTCTAACGGATGCCTTAGATTTTAAAAACAATTTGTTTATATTTTGTTTATGAGTGTTTTGTCCATGCTCATATACCAGGTATGTACAGTGCCTCTGGAGGCCAGAGGACAGGCTGGATCCCCTGGAAACGGAGTTATACATACTCACGTAGGTGCTGGGAATTGAACGTGGGTCCTTTGGAAGAGCAGTCTGTGTTCTTATCTGTAGACCCATCATCTTTCTAGTCCCTACCTTAAGGTTTTTGTTCGTTTGTTTTTTGAGACAGGCTTTCTTGTGTAACCCTGGCTGTCCTAGAACTTACTCTATAGACCACGTTGGCCTCGAACTTACAAATCTGTCTGCCTCTGCCTCCTGAGTGCTGGGATTAAAGGCGTGTGCCACCATGGCTTTCTCATTTTGATCCTGAAGATAAAATGGACTTGAGGGATGGGTTAGCAGTTAAGAGTACTGACTGTTCTTCCAGATGTCCTGAGTTCAATTCCCAGGGTGACTCACAACCATCTATCATGATATCTGATATCCTACCCTCTTTTGGCATGCAGATAAAGCACCTATATACATACTATGTATATATATATATATATATATATATATATATATATATTTATAAATAAGTCTTTAGAAAATAAAAAATTTTTCAATTAAAATATAGTTACATCATTTCCCCCTTTCCTTTCCTCGGGCAATCCTTACAGTGTCCTTCCCCTTCAATCCCTCTTGGGCCCCCTTACTCCCTTTCAAGTTCACGGCCTCCTTTTCTTTGATTATTGTTACATGTCTTCCTAAATTTATAACTATAATCTGCTGAGTCTGTTTAGTGTTGCTTGTGTGTATATGATTTTAGAGCCGACCACTTGGTATTGGATAGCCAATCAGGGGACTCATCCCAGGGAGAAGCGAATTTTCTCTCTCTCTCTCAGCAGTCATTAGTCGCCTGTCATTCAATGTCTGGGGGTGGGGACCTTGAAATTTCCCCTTGCCACATTAGCATGTCATTGTGTGTTGTCATTATTCAGGTCTTGTTTAAGGAGCCATATTGCAGAAGTATCATGGGATACCATGTACTTTGGCTAGGAAGATTCAAGCTGGACCTGAACTGAAGACTTTTCTTAATCTTGTCCACCCACATAGTTGCACAGGCCCAAAACTTTGGAATTATTACTAACCGCTTCCTTTATTTTTCAATTTGGACTTGGGGATCAAATGCAGAGCTTCACACGCGTTAGGCAAGAGCTCTCTACCAGGAAGCCACACCCACCACCTTGCTCTCTTTCTCTCACACACAACCATTGAGCACTGCATTTACTAGGAAGCTGAGGAGTCAAAAGTCCCAGCTCTTTACCTGCAGCGGCTGCCGACAAGGTCCCGGTGGTGCACGAACGTGGTGATGTGGTTTTGTAAAATCTGCCAAAATAAAAACAGTTTAGTCAAAGCAGAGCCAGATGTAATGGTGTACGCCCATAATCTCAGCCCTTGGGAGCCGGAGACAGGACTTCAAGGTCATTTGGAGTTACAAAGCAAGTTCAAGGTGAGACCAGGCAACCGGGTGAGAGGCTGTTTCAAAAGAAAACCAAAAGATCAACGAAAACAGAATGAAATCAGCCCCCAAATTCTCCTTTCATTCCAACTCTTCCTTTGGTCTTTCCTCGTGGTGAGGTTGTCATTGAAGTAGCTGTGGACATTTTTGTGGCCATTCAGAGGACAAACTGAACTGAATTTGCATTTATGACGGATTTAATGAAATACATTAACATTACTGGCAGTTACTTCTGTACCATGGCCAGCCACTTTAGCATAGAAATGGCTTCCAGAAATACCCCTATTTCTCAGTGTGCTGACTAATGGTGCAGGATGAAAGACCATATCTTGATCTGACAAGTGTATAGCAGCCAGAATTTTGCATTTTCCAATGTGTAACTGAAGAGAAATAAGGCCTGGAATCAACACACCCCAAAACTAGCCTGTGAAAAATTATTCACTGGGCCTGTAAAACTATATATGAAGGGTTCAGTATTGCCTAGTAAGAACGAGCATTTTCTCACCATGAGATGTACCCTCTTAAACAGTTTTAAGCATGTAGTATTTACTGTCAAGTTGGGAGCATAGGCCCCAGCCCCTCGCATCTATCCCAGCTCCCAGGCCTGGTCTGGACTCCCAATCCCAGCAGGCCAGGTCCTGACTCCTCCCTGGGGATGGGGTCAGGACCACTCCCTAGGATATTTAAGTGATCTCCTGAAAGAGGAGATCTCCAGTTCTTCCTCGTGGGAGGGGGGAGGGGGGAGGGGGAGGGGGTGTGGCATTTCCCCCTCAGGGCCACCCGAGAGTGCAGATCTCCCATTAAACCTGGATATTTCTTAATTTGGCTTGTTTGGGAATTTTTGCATTGTCAGGGAGCTCACGTTAGGAAATATTCCTAACGCATACAGTGTTGTAAATTGTGGAAATAAGGCCATATAACAAATTTCTATGGCTCAGGCATATTTGCAACTTTATAGCCATTGAACAGCACTTCCCCACGTCCTCTGCCTTCTGGTCCCTGGCATCCACTCTTCTTAACCCCTGACATCCATTATTCTAGCCTTTGCTTCTATGCATTTGACTAGTTTGGAGTCCATATATAAGTGGAATCCTGCAGTATTCCCTCTCTGGCTGCTTTATGTATCTTAACTTCAAGCCTGAGTTTATCCATGTTGTCACACATCTGGTCACATATCCTCTTTGGTACTAACTAGCATCCCACCATATAAATGCAATACCTTTTCTAAGTCTGTTTATCACGTTGTTTTCATACTTTAGCTCTTGTGGATGATGCAGAAATGAATATGGGGGGCCAAACATTGCTTTCAGGTCTCAATGTTAGCTGTTTTGGATAAATATGCAGAAAGTTAAATTACTGGTTCATATGATAATTCAAACTCTATACAGTTTTTCATAATGACCGCGCAGTTTTTCTAGAAAATTTATGAAATACAATTTATCAGAGACCTTGTGTTTACAGAGCCAAGCCAGGAAGAGTTCTGCAAATAGTAATTTTTGCCTGTCTGTGAATTTGCATGTTTTATGTGTTTGAGCATATTAGGTTATATTTTAGTGTATCTGACTCATCTTATTCTGATGAAGTCTGACAGATTCTGATTAAGTGATAGATGAAATTATCACGGACACAGAAAAATAGTCTGGAAGAACAAATGCTCAAGGCACAAAAAGCCTAAAAATATTATCAACTCGTTGTATGAATTGTTAATAGCAATTTTCTTATGTTATTGCATGACTTAATGTAATGCAACATTAATTGCTAAATACATCTGCCTATTCTTATGAATGTCTCATTTTCAGATCAATTTTGTGTTTTATCTACCAGAATTGTGAGAGGAAAAAGCCAAATATATAAACAAAAAGATGAACCTGTCAAAAGCTTCTCATATCATTGCAGCATTAATTAAAAACTTCATCATAGCAAAGAAGAAAACAAGACCAAAGCATCAATTGTACAAATATGGATAAACTATGACAGAGGAAAAAGTAGAATTAATTTTCTATTCTTTTCATTTAAATATATTATAAAGTCATCATATGGCCAGAGAGACAAATAGTACACATCCCCAAATATAGAAACGTTGGGTTAAGGGTGTGCCAGGACAGGCCATTCTTCAAGATTTTCTGATATTTGTGGTAGGTGTAAGCTTTTTTTTTTTTTTTTGAATTTTCGAGACAGGGTTTCTCCGTAGCTTTTGGTTCCTATCCTGGAACTAGCTCTGTAGACCAGGCTGCCCTCGAACTCATAGAGATTCACCTGTCTCTGCCTCCTGAGTGCTGGGATTAAAGGTGTGCGCCACCATCGCCCGGCTAAGCTTTTAAAAAAGATTTAATTTTGTGATTTTTATCTATCTGCCTCTTTGTTTATGTTTTTCGCTGTCTCTGTCTCTCTCTGTCTCTCTCTGTGTGTGTGACATACATGCAGGTGTCTACAGAGAGGGTTTTGTATCTCTCAGAGCTGGAATTGACAGATGACTTTAGGTTGCCTGGCATGGGTGCTGGAAACTGAACTTAGGTCCTTTTTAAGAGTAGTATTTACACTCTTAGCCATTGAGCCATGTCTCTAGACCTATTTGAAGCTTTTATAAATAAATATTATATTCCTGCTTGTCTTTTCCATTTCCACAAGTATCTCCCCACCCTTTTTCTAGTACTGAGACTCAAACTCAGGGCATTATATAAGCTACCCAAATATTCTGCTGCTCACCCCAAATACTCAGCTTTGTACTTCATTTTGTAGTCTATTTAACAGAGAACTTGTAAGCTATGTAAGAAGGACACTGATGTGGGATGTCCTTCTGTATATATGTTGCTTTTATTGGTTGATGAAAAAAGCTGTTTTGGCCAATGGTTTAGGAGAGCAAAGCCAGGCAGGAAATTTGAGCAGAGATATATAGAGAGTAGGCGGAGCCAGAGAGGCACCATGTAGCTGCTGAAGGAGACAGATGCTGCTGCACTCTTACCAGTAAGCCACAGCCTCATGGCAACTCACAGATTAATAGAATTGGGTTAATTTAAGATGTAAGAATTAGTTAATAAGAAGCCTGAGCTAATAGGCCAAACAGTGTTGTAATTAATATAGTTTCTGTGTGATTATTTAGGTCTAGGCAGCTGGGAAACAAACAAGCAATCTTCATCTACAGGACACAACCAACCAAATTCAACCCTTCTCTAAACACGGCTCTTGAGAAAATTACGTTGGCTCCATCTTCAATATATGTACACCATCTTCACTGCTACTACCCTAGTCTCAGCCATCATAATTTTCTGCCTGAGTTAAGTCATGGATTCTTTTTCTTTTCTTTGGTGTAACCCTGGCTGTCCTAGAACTCACTCTGTAGACCAGGCTGGCCTTGAACTCACAGAGATCCACCTGCCTCTGCCTCCCAAATGCTGGCATTAAAGGTGTGCGCCACCACTGCCTGGCTTTGTGATGGTTTCTTAATCCTGTTTCTTTCCTTGACCTCCTTTAGTCTAATCCCAACACAGCAGTCAGAGAGATCCTTTTAAACCCATCATTACTTTCTTCCTCTGCTTAAAATGATTCTTTCTGATGATGTCTGCATGGCCTGCTCCTTTTTTTTTGGTCCAGAGCTGTATCCAAATGCCCTTTTCTCAATGAATCCTTCCTCATGCTGTCATCCCTTAGTATGCAGTGGGCTGATTGCACAACTCCCCAAGACACCAAAACCCATTCATAACTGAGTCCATCTTAGGGAACAACAGTGTCTTCATATAAGTATAGGCATCTTCTTGTGTGCTTCCAAATAATCTCTCAATGACTAATAATTCTCAGTGTAATATAACTGCCAGTTGAAGAGTAGTTATCCTATATTGCTTAGAAAATAACAAAAAAGAACTGTACCTTTTGGGTAGCAATGCAACATTCCCCCCATCTTTTCTTGTTTTCCATTTTCTTTCGATCTGTGGTTGATTGATGTTGCAGATATGAAGCCCACAGACAGGGAGTACTCCTGGGCTGAGGACATGGCTCACTGTTAGAGCACTTGTCTAGAGTGTCAAGGCCTTTTGATTTGATACCCAGCACTCTAAAAAACCTTACAGCCTCCCCATCATATTCTGTCTCTTTTCTGCCTTCTTTTTCTACATCACTTGTTACTATCTGAGACATTTCATATTTGTCTTTTTCTTTGTATATTTTCTGTTTCTCCCATTAAAACTTAGTTCCAGGGGCTAGAGAGACGACTCAGCATGTGCTGCTCCTGCAAAGGACCCATGTTCAGTTCACAACACCCACACTGGGCGGCTCACAATTACCTGTGACTTTAGCTACAGGGGCCCGGACACTTTTTTCTCCATGGGCACCCACACCCTTTTCCATGTGACAGAGTCACCCAGACACATATGCATACACATAAATAAAAAGAAAATAAATCTTTAAAAGTATAAGTAAGCACCAAAAGAGCTTTTTAAAATTCTATTCTTAGCACCAAGACATAGGCTATGCATATTGTTCACATTCAATAAATGCCTATTGAATGAGTGATTGGAGGGATGGATGAATTCTACATGATAACATATGCAGTGGAACCAGACGATGATATTTCTCTCTTTGTCTCTCTTTCTCTTTCTTTGTCCTTTTCCGTGCCGAGAGGGTCTGTTTGTCTCTCTTCCTCCTGTTTTTCCTCCTTCCTAACTTCAGGGTCTTGCTATATATAGCCTAGACTGGCCTCAAACTTATGATCCTGGTGCTTTAGCTTCCAAACTGTTGGTCCTTTTAAAATAAATGTTTTAAAATTTGTAATAAAATGTGTACTATGAGAATTGACCATTTTATTTACTGTAAGTGCCCCGTTTGGTGACATTAAATATATTTACCTAGTCGTGTAACCATTACTACATCCATAGCACAGAGCCTATTTTTTGTTGTGTTCTCAGTATTGGTGGCCTTGCACACATTAGGCAAGTGCCTTGTCACTGAGTTGCAACTCATCTCCCTGCTAGAACATTTTTTAATTTTGCAAAATTGAAACTCTGTGTCTCATTTCTCCTTTTCACACTAGGTTAATGCACTAATTTCTTCCAACAAACATTGATTATAATGTCAAAGGGCCATTTCCATTTTGGGAACAGACTAATAAGGTATTTATATTCATTTTAGAAAGCTATAATTGAGAAAAGACAGTGTTCCTATGCCTTGAACAGATTACATACGCAACTGTCCAGCTTTAGAAATGATTCATTAACGCATTCCTCTGGGAGCCTGAATATTCAGCACCAGCTGTTTGCCCCATTAATATTCGAATTTAATATTTTACTTCGAGAAATTAAATACCAAATGAAGAGTAAATATTTAAGGAATCATGGTAGTCTTTGAGTTCGATAACAGTTTCTTTTACCCAGTTTGTGTAATTGCAGTCCTAGTGCAATTAGGTGGCGTGATCATACACACAAAGCCAGAGAGGCAAGGTGGCACGGGGCAAGATGAGCGGCCAGCAAGCGGCAGGAGGCAGCAGGTGCTGTGTAGCCTTGGAAAATGTGCTCCAGTTCAGCAGCGCCATTCCCTCCAGGCTGATTTCCACTATGCGCGCTTCCTGGAGCAACCGCTAATTTCCTTGCCAGTCTCTCAATCCCAACAGTTAAGTCTTTATCCACTTACCCTATACCTGTAGTTGGCACCGATAATCACTTTCCTCTTATCAAAGCCCCTTCTTCTTCCAGATCACTTGTTCCCCTCACCCCCACGATGTCTATGCTGGCAGGTGAGGAGTAGTTTTGATTTGTATTTTGCTGATGATTAACAACAGTAAGCACTTTTGATATGTTTCTTTAGAGAAATATCTATTGAAGTCTGCTACCCATTTTGTGTGTGTGTGTGTGTGTGTGTGTGTGTGTGTGTGTTTCTGAGACTGGATTTCTCTGCATAACAGACCTGGCTGTCCTGGGACTCACTCTGTAGAGCAGGCTGACCTCACACTCACAGAGATTCTCCTGCCTCTGCCTCCCGAGTGCTGGGATTAAAGGCGTGCGCCACCACCACCCAGCCTGCTACCCATTTTTTACATCAAGGTATCTCTGCTTTTTTGATACTTAGACTTTAGAATTCTTTGTATATTTTGGATATTAATTTCTTATCAAATATTTAATCACAGGTTGTGTCTTTATTATTTTGATTTTTCCTGTATGTAAGGATTTTCAGTTGGATAAAACATGGTACATATATAAAATGGAATATTATTTAACTGCATTCATCATGACATGAGACATGCTATCATTTGTGACACATGGATAAATCTAGAGTACACTATGTGAAGTAAAATTTAAAAAATTTTGGGCTGTAGAGATGGCTCAGCCGTTAAAGGCTAGGCTCACAACCAAAAAAATATAGAACTGTAAAACATTCTATTTAATGGGATTCCCATCAGAAAAAAATTATGCTGCATTTATGGGTGTGTACATTGCATTGCCTAGTGTCTTCTGCATAGGTAAGAAATTCAGTTTATTTAGATATTGATGCACTCTTAATAAAAATTCCAGCCAGAGCCGGGCGGGGGTGGTGCATGCCTTTAATCCCAGCACTCGGGAGGCAGAGGCAGGCGGATCTCTGTGAGTTCGAGGCCAGCCTGGTCTACAAGAGCTAGTTCCAGGACAGGAACTAAAAAGCTATGGAGAAACCCTGTCTCCAAAATAAAAAAAAAAAAATCCAGCTGGGCCGTGGTAGCAGGTGCCTTTAATCCCAGCACTTGGGAGGCAGAGGCAGGCGGGCGGATCTTTGTGAGTTCAAGGCCAGCCTGGTCTACAAGAGCTAGTTCCAGGATAGGCTCCCAAACTACAGAGAAACCCTGTCTCGAAAAAGCAAAAATAAAATAAAATATAAAAATTCCAACTCTCTCTTATAAAAATAAAATTAACTTAATTAAAATGGCATAAAAATAGTGTTCTAGACGGGCAGTGGTGGCACACACTTTTAACAGTTGTGAGCTGCCATGTGGGTGCTGGGAATCAAACCTGAGTTTTCTGGAAGAGCAGCCAGTACTCTTAACTGCAGAGCCATCTCTCCAGGCCCCTATTTATTATTTTTAATTTATATATAATAACCATGCATATTAAGTACTTTTTTATTCTTTCAGGTATTTTTGGTTTTCCGAGACAGGGTTTCTCTGCGAAACAGTTCTGGCTTTCCTGGAACTCTTTTTGCAGACCAGGCTGGCCTCACTCACAGAGATCCGCCTGTCTCTGTCCTCCGAGTGCTGGGATTAAAAGTGTGTGCCACCACTGCCCGTCTAGAACACTATGTTGGCAATAGAAGGAGACGGTCATAATTTTCGTGGTTTATCTTCTCCTAACCTGAATTTAATGGGGGAGAAAGCATCACCCTGACCCAAGATAAGCATTATTCTGCAGAACATCTAGAGCTATCACTTTGTAAAAGTGTCAAGGTCAGTAAAAACAAAGGCAGCCTCAGGAACAGTCTGTCTGGAGAACACAGCAACTCAAGACAGTGTGCCTCCCTGGATTGAAGTTCAGACCAGGAAAAGAGCAGACAGGAAGCAAGTGGCCCTTGACCCACACGAACTCACAGGGCTTGGCTTTGCTCCAGGGCCTGGCTCTCTCTTTAGCCGCACATTCGCCTGCACCCTAGTTTTTCAGCCTCGCACATTGCTCTGGGCCTTGCATCGAGACACGTGAAGGTAGGCCATGTCATGGTGCTACACAGATTATTAGAAATGGGTTAAGCAAGATATGAGAGTTAGCTAGTAAGAGGCTGAAGCTAATGGGCCAAGCAGTGTTTAAACAAATACAGTTTCTGTGTAATTATTTTGGGTAAAGCTAGCTGGTGGCTGGGAGCCCTCCCGGGCGGCGGGAAGCAACCCATCACTCCACCTACAGAAGGCATATTTTGGCTTTGTTGCAGAGGTTTCAGCCTACAAGCCATTCAGCCTGTTGCTTTGTACTGCTGACTGCACAGAATACCATGCTGTGAGCATGTGGTGGAGAAGGATGCTGCCGTTCTGACATCAGGGAAGTAAAGAGAGGAGGAGCCTGGGCCCCAGTATCTCCTTCATGGGAATCCCCCAGTGCTCTAACTTCCTTCCACCGGACCTCACCTCTTAAAGGTTCCATAATCTCTCAGTAGTGCCATCGACTGGTGACCAAGGCTTTGGAATAGAGGCTTTTGGAGGAGCAGTTACAATCTAAGCTATGCTAGGAAATCCGGCCTTCGCTGCATCCCCTGAGCTATGAACACCGGTGCACAGGTGTCAGTCTGCAGCAGGAGTGCTGTGGTGTGGCTATTAGCTCTTAATTGAAACTTTCCCTCCCTTAGAGGAAGGAGGGTTATAAGACTCAGGAAGTGCGATAGGGAGATGGATTAGTCAAGAGGACCTGAGTCCAATCCCCACAAATCATGGAATAAAGCCCTTCGAATCCAAGCACTGGGAGGCAGTGACAGAGAGATCCCTGGTGCTCGCTGGCAAGTCACATTGGCCTACTTGGTGATCTCCAGGTTAGTGAGAAAAGCTGTCTCACAAAAAAGGCAAGGTCGACCATTCCTGAGGAACAATAGCTAAAGGTGGCAATGGGCTTTTGATCCTACTGCACATACTGGCTTTGGGGGAGCCTAGGCAGTTTGGATGCTCA
>NW_004949140.1:576550-596601 GCF_000317375.1 Microtus ochrogaster
AATAGCTAAAGGTGTCCTTTTGCTTCCACATGTATGTGCACACATGTGCATATACATCTGTACATACATGTGTACCAACACACACATGCAGGCACACAGACTCGGGAAGTAAGGGGAACAGACAAGACCAAGGTTGTCAATGAAACTTACAAGACACAGGAAGCCCCTAAAAGTTCCAAGATTTACAAGGCCCCTCCCCAAGGTTATATAAACAGTAACAGTTGGTGGGGAAGGGTGTGTTCTGACCAGAGAAGCTGCCTTTAAGTCAAGTGGGAGCTCCAGAGATGTAAGTTTCACATGACTTTTCAGTGACGAGCTGTCTTTGAGCTGTCCATGCTCTTTGTGACTCATTACCAGAACTCCTTTAAGTAACCTCAAGAAACCCAGTCACTCACTAAGCTATTATTAGCGCTTATAAAACCTTGAGAAGGGGGCCTTATTAATTTCGTGACTTTCAGAAAAAAGAACCCTCAAAAAAAGAAATCAAAAAGGGAAAAAGTCAAAGAAAAAAGTTTAAGTAGCCTTGGTCTAGGATATAGCCAAACAGGACCTTGAGCTCCGGGTTTCCTTGCCTTCCCCACTGAGTACTGGGATCCCAGGTGTGTGCAGCGTGCCCAGTTTATGTGGTGGTGGGGAATGAACCCAGGGATTTGTGCGAGCTAGTCAAGTACTCTACCAGCTGAGTGACAGTCCCAATCCTTCTAGTTCCATTTTATGCCTAGCCATGCTGAAAATGCTACTTTGCATGATTACTTAGTACAAGCTGGTAAAAGTATATTAACAACCATTTTCAGAAGTCATTGGAAACTCTGTCCTAATGCTAACCCAAAGTCCATTTAGCAATATTTTAGCAACTGAAACAATAATTTTAAAAATAAAAAATTATAAAACAATAAAACCCAAAGATATACTCATTGATACCTGTTGATGGGGGTACTATAGGAAACTATTAAAAGTCTTTGTTTTTCATAATTAGACATATTTTTACAAGAGTAGAAACTTGGCACGTATAGCAAAAACCCTGCCATTTGTAACATTCAGTAGTCTCAAACCTGAGCCGTGGTATTTGAGGCAGCGTTGCTTGGCACTGCATGGTGTGATGCATGCACAGAGCAAGTGCTGCAAAGAGCACACATGTGATCAGAATCAAGCCTGCAGTAAAGTCTTAGAGTACAGCACAGGTGAGCATGGCCAGAAACACCTTTGATTCATTATACATTTGACTCTAAATTAACTTTTTGGCTGTTGAGTGTGCAGAAACCTTTTATTGTTGCCAAACTTTTCAGAAGCCCCATATTCAGTTGTGTGACCCCATAAGAAGCTGCAACCCACAATTTTGAGAATCTGTGCAGAGTGCCATAGGCATTGGGGAAGTGTATGGCCCTGTGGTTAATATGGTCAACCTGATGGGATTTGGAGTTGCCATGGATGCAGGCCCCTGGGAATGTCTGGGATGGGTTTTCTAGATTATGTTACCTAAGTGAGGTGGATACAGTCCATGGGCTAAGGTTCAGGGTTGAATCAAAAAGAGAAAGGGAACTAAGAAAAGCATTCATGCCTCTCTCTGCTTTTGGATGCAGTGTGGCCAGCTACCTCAGGCTACCCCAGCACAACTCCCCTGCCACAGTGAGCTGTATCTCAAACTTTGAGGCAAAGAAAACCTTTTCCTTCCTTAAGTTGCATTTGTCAGGTGTTTCCCTGGAGCAACAAGACAAGTAACTGATGTAAACTTCCCCCTGGTCCCAAAGTCGTTCAGTCCCAAATAAATACACAGAAGCTTATATTAATTATAAACTGTTTTGCCTATTAGCTCAGGTTTATTATTACCTAGCTTTTACAACTTAAATTAACCCATAATTCTTGTCTATGTTTACCCACTTGTCTTGATACCTTTTCTCAGTGAGGCATTCTTATCTTGCGTCCTCTGCGTCTGGCTGGTGACTCACTCTGTTTTTCTTCTTCCAAGAATTCTCTTAGTTTGGCTGTCTGGCCTATACTTCTTGCCTGACTACTGTCCAAACAGTGTTTTTTATTAAACTAATATTAGTGACAGATCTTTACAGTGTACAAAAGCATTATCCCACTGCATAGTTTTCTAGGCTACTTCTCGCTGATTGGGGTGCTGGTAATCTTATGGGGACCCAAAGAAATGTAGGATTTATGGTCAAATACTGACCAGTCTTCTGTGAGACTTGATCATCTCAGCCAGCAGTCTTAAAGCTATTTTGGATGTAGAACTCAGAGGAACCTGCAACAGAGGTGCTCTGAAACATTGGATCAATTGAGCCATCTGTTCCCATTAGAGATTTTTCAGGGGGTCTTCCTCAATCAAGCCTAATTTTTCTTAACCCAGAATGAATCCACAATCTCTCATTTCCTGTGGGAAAAAAAGCAAAACTTCTTCTCCAACATAACATATTGTTTGACTTAATTTTTGAAGTCAAGGCATTTTCAACAAATACAGGTTGAATTAATCCAGCAGCGTTTATAATCAAATGTCTTTTAGCAGCTGTTGCTCCTTCCTCAGCAGTCAAACAAGTCAAATACAACATAATAATATACAATATCCAGACTCTATGTGTATGTTCCATCTTTACATTGCTTTTTTTTACTCTATTTCTTTTAATCTTAATTTTTGCTTTTTTTTTTTGTTTTTGAGACAGGGTTTCTCTGTGTATTTTTGACCTGTCCTGGAACTCACTCTGTAGATCAGTCTAGTCTCAAGGTCACATAGATCCACCTGTCTCTGTCTCCAAAGTGCTGGGGTTAAAGGCATGTGCCATCATGCCTGGCTACTCTATTTCTTTTTTAAAGGACTTTCTCTATCCTTTTTCTTTGCCCTCCCAATCCTATGTATATTTTTAAACACACTGTAAGCCACTTACAGATTTTTTTTGTCTAAATCCGTCTTTACTGTGTATCTCTATCTTCTTCTGACCACATGAGTCTTAACTCTGCTAAGCAGCCTGGCTAGGATTAGAGCCACAGCTTTGGCAGCTGGCTCTGCTCCATTCTTTAGCTTCCTGATAGTGGAGCTTCATGGTGGAGGTACTGGCAGGAGCCAGACTTATTGCCACACCTCTGTGAAGTTTTTAGGTCCATGCTATCACCAAGAAAGCCTGATATCAGCTGCTCATAAACACCATTTAAATGTTTAGTGGCAGAGCCTCTTAAAAGAGCTGTGAGATTTTTGCTGCTAGTGCTGAGCCAAGAAGCCTCTTTTAAAGAAGCTGCATCTCTGCCCGCCTCCAGCAAACAGTATACTGGAGTAAAGATGGTTACCAAGAAGTTGCACTTGACTCTGTTCTTGTCTGTCTAGAATCCTTTTTAAGGCTTTCTCAAACTTTATGTGGAAATTCTTGCCAAACATTTGGGCGCTATTTGTAAAAGGAGACTGCACTTTCATTTCCTGGCCGCCCAGACTTGAATAATCAAACAGAAACTATATTAAACATAACACTGTTTGACCAATGGCTCAGGCGTATTCCTAATTTGTTCTTACACCTCAAATTAACACATTTCTACTAATCTATGTATCACCACAAGGCTGTAGCTTACTGGTAATGTTTTGGTAAATTACCTGGTGTCTCTTTGACTCCACCTACTCTCTCTGTATCTCTGTTTGAATGTCCCACCTGGCTTTACTCTGCTAAGCCATTGGCCATAACAGCTTTATTCATCAACCAATAAAAGCAACACATATACAGAAGGACATCCCACGTCAAATGGCTATCAGTTTAGTTATAGTATTAGATTGTGAATGATAAGCAGTAGACTCCCGAAAAATCTGGTGTGCATGTTCAACCTGGCTGCTTTTCTGTTAGCCTGTGGTGGACTGGAGACATGTGGATTTGGATATGGTAGACTGGAAATGTGTTCTGTAGAAGTTTTGCAAAAATTAGGATCTCTAGTCTGACATGATAAAATTAACCCTCTGTGGAAATGTTACAAATGTCTGTGCAGACTGAAATGGGGGGACCTGGGGCTGGAAGTGGTAAAGCTGAAGAAAGAGTCAACATATAAGTGTTGACTTCAATACTTAGCATGTTATGACTGGTTGGGAGAGAGTTGGTGAGGAATGTAAGAAATGTTTCCTAGGGATGCTTGGGGATGGAGAACAAAGGAATTGCTTACTGAATATCCTAACCATTGTTTATTTGCTTTATTGAGGGGGTTTGCACTATGTAACTCAGACTGGTCTTGAACTTTCGGTCTTCCTGGCTCAGCTATCTAAGTAATGGGATTATGTTGGAGGAAGCCACTAGTTAGTTCCCGGCTGCTCAGCCTTGAAATAATCACACAGAAACTGTATTAATTAAATCACTGCTTGGCTCATTAGCTCTAGGTTCTTATTGGCCAACTCTTATATTAATTTAACCCATTTATATTAATCTGTGTATCACTATGTGGCTGGTTTACTGGGTAAAGTTCCCAGCGTCTGTCTCCAACAGTTCCATGGCTTCTTTCCGACTCTGCCCTTCTTTCTCCCAGCATACAATCTAACGTTCCCCATCTAGTTCAGTCCTTTCCTGTTATAGGCTCAAAGCAGTTTCTTTATTAACCAATGATATTCACAGTACACAGAGAGGAATCCCACATCAGGATTACAAGCATGTACCACCTTGCAACACTGCTTTAATGTAGCCCAAAGCATGCTTCCTTGTGCTACAAGACATTGAGTAGCTGAGACAAATGCCTGAGAGAAACTTAAAGGAGGAAATATTTGACTCATGTTTTCAGAAGTTCCAACTAGTGGACACCTGGTTCCACTGCTCCTGGGCTCTGGTGAGACAGGGCCTTCTGCTGGGGAGCACAGTGGCATCAAATCCTACGGCAGACAGGAAGCAGAGAGTTCTAAAGGTGCCAGAGACAACATGCCGTTCCAAGCCTCCCCACTGCCATGACCTGCTTCTTTCAACTAGGCCCAACTTCCTCAACTTTCCTCCTCTTCATTACATAGCAGCACCAGGTGGGGAGCACGCCCTCCACAGATGGGCTTGTAGAGGACACTCCATTTGTAGCCATAACCATGATCCACAAATCAGGTGGTCTACTTTTTTTGTACTTCAACTATCTATTAAAGCTGGGCATGTTGGCATATACATTTAATCCCAGCACTTTGGAGGTGGAGGCTGTTGGATCTCTATGAGTTCAAAGCCAATATGGTCTACAGAGTGCATTCCAGGACAGCTACGGTTGTTACACAGAGAAACCCTGTCTTGAAACACCAAAACCAAACCAAAACCAAAACCAACCAACCAACCAACCAACCAACCAACCAACCAACCAACCAAATGAAACCCCCAAATATCTATTAAAATTAGAGTGGATTTTAAAATTAAAAACACACACATTCCTTGGTTACATTTAATTACAATTTATTCATATATAATATCTAGTATTTTACTCCTAAAATGAACCCACACTGAAACTTGTCATAATACATAAGATCATCTTATACTTAGGAATGTGTATGAGAATGTGTGCTACCTTTAAAGTAAACATCTTCTGTAGAATAAAGACTTTGAGCTTTTTAAAGAGAGGTATTTTAATGCTTAAAATAGTGGCTTGTCTTCTTTCCACAGCTATAAAGAAGTACAAAAGATGACCATATTGTTTCAAATCGCTATGCATAGTACCCTACATGGTAGACTTTGAGCAAAATGGCAATGACTACACTATTAAATAAGGATATCTGCTTTTTGTTTTGAAACAGATGGCCACCAACACCCATGCAGTTTCTTGCCATTTGGAGCTAGAATTCTGTTGAGTACTATACTCATCTAGGGGCTTTAGACCTTCCCTGCGAGGCTGGCATTCATTCAGGTTTAGCATAGAGAACTTCCTGGAATTTGCAGAGGAAGTAATGAGGAGTTGCCTAGTGACAACTCATCACAACGTAGCCCCCAACATTTGAATGCCATCTGAGGTCATTCTTTTTTAATGTTTTAACCGGTACAGTGGTTCACATCTGGACCTCACTGGTACCACTCCATAGGCTGAAGCAGGGGAATCATTGTGATTTCCACGCTAACCAGACCTGTATACTCTATTTCATGCTACATCAAATAAAACACCAAACCAAAAAAGAAAAACCCAAACAAAAGACAGAAACAAAAAGAGTCTTGGTAGCCAGTTTCAATAATATTATGGCTTAGACTCAGCCTTTTCTCAGGAAGCAATAGACTTTGGATGGAAGGCTTCTCTCTGGAGTTCTCTGTGTTCTCTGGAGAAGCCCATGATATAAGCCTGGGTCGCTTTGCCATGCTACAGGACACAGGTTAGGGGCACATCCCTGAATGTTTCCTAGTGACTCACTTTGGAGTGTTTCCTTGTTTGGGAACAGTAACTAGGAAGGTCCTCTGAAGGTCAATAACACTGAGGCAATCATTGCTCTGGGCTCAGGGTTTAGCAAGCCTGTCTGTGGTCTGGTTGTGGCTTCCTCTCCCCAGATCTTTTAGTTTGTTGAACTGATTGCTGGGGAGAGATAGACAGATTTACATAGCAGGTCTGGAGCCTCAGGAAGAAGGAGATCACTTGTCTCTAGCTTTGCTCAAAAGAGTATTTTAGTTCATAGCTCATTTTTCATAGAGGATTTCTTGACCCCTCAAAGCCACTTTTAATCTTGTCTTATAATTTTCTTTGCACATAATATTGTTTATATTTATCTATTTCAAGAAGAGACTTACATGTTTATTTTTTACGTTCCCCCACTAGAATGTGGTTCCTTGAGGGGGGAACATTCTTCGTATTTTCCATCTCTTTATCTCGGTGCTTGAAATCCCGCCCGCTATGGTGGGAAGTAGACATACTTCAAGCGTTTGTCAGAGTGAATGACTGAATGAAATAGCCAGAAGGAGGCAACAAGGAAAAGTACAAGGCATCTTCCAACTTCTCTATTGAGAGGGTCATACGATGATGCTCTTGGAACTCTTGACCTTTGGAATTGCGTTGTTCGAGGATCTAAGTAAAACAGTGTCTTTGCAGACCGTCTTGACCTGAGAGACTCCATTTGACAAGCAGTTTTGATTCTGAGTGGACATGCGAACAGCACCAGCTATCTGACACTCCCTGTGTAGCACAGGCTGACGAAAGAATTATTCCTGAGATCATGAAGGGTGACACCCTATAAATTTAGCACTGTACATTGGGCCCTATTAAAATCATTTTAGAAAACCAGGCCTAAGAAGTTATTGAGTACTCTAGGCTGAGGAAAATGTGTAACCTCTTCATCTAGACTCCCTAAGGAGGTGAACACACAACACTATGATGGAAACAGGCCCCCACCCACCTATCGGCTGACCATCTGGTGTGTGCATCAAGGATGGGCAGGCACAGAAGTCCCATCCAGCTGACCCCAGGGATTGCAGATTGACCTACTCAAGTACCAGCTGTGCACATGTGCCACGGCATAAGCGTAGAGGTCAGAGTTCACCATGTTCATCCTAGGGACTGAGTTTAAGTCATCAGCCTCAGAAGCAGTGTTTTTACCAGCCGTTTGGTTGGCATATTTTAACTACCGCTTCAGTTTTGCTAATGACTGTAAGTCTTCCCTTGGTGTTTTAAATAACCCTTTTTTTGTGGATAACACACTTGCCTTTATCACTGTATTATTGATGCCTTCTGACCATTTGCATAGACTATTTTTGAATTCTCTGCCATGTACCATTTTTTTTCTAAGTCTCCTCTATATAGCTGTCACTTCAGGAATTTTTTCTGTTGCAATTTTGGGTGTCATAGATAGGGTTTCAGTTGCTGTAATGAAATACCATGGTCATAAACACCTTGGGGAGGAAAGGATTAATTTCAGCTTACATCTCTCAAGTCCCACTCCCATCACTGAGGGTAGTCAGAACAGGAATTCAAATAGGGCAGGAACCTGGAAGCAGGAGCTGATGCAGAGGCCGTGGAAGGGAGCTGCTCACTGGCTTGTTCCTCAAGGCTTCCACAGCCTGTTCTCTTTTCTTTTTTAAAAACAAGTTATTTAGTTTTTAAAATTTCATTTTACATTCCAACTACAGTTTTCCCTCCTACCCCTCTTCCCACCCCCATTACCTTCCCCAAACCCACTCCCCATCCACTCCTCCCAACAGGTAAGGGCTCCCATGGGAAGTCAACAAAGTCTGGCCCATTAAGTTGGGGAAGGGCCAAACGTCTCCCCATGCAATAAGACTGAGCATGGCCTCCCACCATAGGGAATGGGCTCTAATAAGCTAGCTCATGCACCAGGGATAGATCCTGGTCCTGCTGCCAGGGCCCCCTCAGATAGTTCATGCTTCACCACTGTCTCCCACATGTGGAGGGCCTAGTTCAGTCCCATGGAGACTCCACAGCTGTCAGTCTAGAGTTCCTGAGTTCCCACAGGCTTGGTTCAGCTGTCTCTGTAGACTTCCCCATCACGATCTTGGCCTCCCTTGCTCATACATTCCCTCCTCCCTCTCTTTGACTGGTTTCCCAGAGCTCGACCTGTTGCTTAGTTGTGGATCTCTGCATCTGGTTCCCTCAGTTACTGGATGAAGACTCTGTAGTGGCATTTCATTTATATTTTAATAAATAAAGTTTGCCTGAAGATCTGAGAGTAAAACAGTCCCACTGGTCAGCCTTACAGACCAGGCAATGGTGATATACCACACACCTTTAATCCCAGTAGCCACTCTAGTTGCCATAGAAACTGGGCAGAGCATGCTTTTAATTCCAGTCATGTATGCCTTTAATCCCAGTCTAGAGAGGATTATAAAACGGGAGAAGACAGCTCTCACACACAGTCTCATTCTGAGATTCCAGGAGGCAAGATCACTATTTCAGACTGAGGTCAAGGTAAGAGCTGGTACTTTTCTGACCTTCATGTTGAACCCCAATTTCCCTCTCTGAGTTTTAATTAATCATGCTACAAGGCTCTATGATGACAATTAGGGTAGTTACCAATCTGATTATAGGGGAAAGCCAGTTCAGGCACCCTCTTCATTACTGCAAGGAGTCATTATAGCTAGAGTCATCCTTGTGGATTTTGGGGAATTTCCCTAGCACCAGGTTTCTCTCTTTGCTTTTTTTTTTTTTTGAGACAGGGTTTGCTTCTCTGTGTAACAGCCCTGCCTGACTGTCCTGGGCTCACTTTGTAGGCCAGGCTGACCTTGAATTTACAGAGATTTGCCTGCTGAGTACTGGGATTAAAGGACTCTAGTTTTTGCCAAGTTGACATAAAATTAGTCAGAACACTGGGTTACGGTTATTTTTCCGAGCCCAGGTCTTATTTGTTGAGTCTTTTATGATTGCTTGTTAGAGTCCATCTTTAAATCTTGTTTTGTTTGTTTTCCAGATCAGATAGCTGTGAGGGAAAAGTCCCAAGTTCTTTTCATACCTGATTATGTCTTTTTACTTTTGTTCTTCTGTTTGACTAATATGAAATAGGTTCAGAGTTATTTTCCAACTTTGCAGGTGTTATTCTAGGGTTTCTATTTCTCTGTTGAACTCTTGTGCTGCTGATGACTAGTTTCAGTTCTCTGTAGATAAACCTTTCTTCTCTCTCTCTCTCTCTCTCTCTCTCTCTTTCTCTCTCTCTCTCTCTCTCTCAGCACTTTAAGGATATTTCCTTAGTGTTTGACATTCTAGAATTGCACAAGGATGGTTTTCAGTGTAAGTGTTTATTTTATGCTAGTTACAATTTAGTGACCTTTTCAAATTGGACTCTTTCTTCAATTACAAGAGATTTTGTTCTTCTTTTTTTTTTAAAAAAATAACTCATTTTCCTCTCTTGTTTCTATCTGGAATTCCATATAAATAGATGTTGATCCCCATAGAGGAATAGTTTATATAAAAAACCCTACTCTACTAAGCTTCCTTTTTACTCATTAGCATGGAAGGCCTACGTTAGAAGAAAGACTGAAATTGTGATTTTTAATCCCTGGACACCCATGCCCGGGTATCTGTGGTGGTCCATAGCAGTAAGATTAGGTTGCCACTAGAATCATTTCTACATCAATTCCACCCAAGAACAACCAAGACCTTGAGGATGGGATTTCTTTTTATTGAAGTATTACCACTAATGTTGAAAAAACAATGACAAAATATTGCCATTTAGCCGGGTGGTGGTGGCGCACGCCTTTAATCCCAGCACTTGGGAGGCAGAGGCAGGAGGATCTCTGTGAGTTCGAGGCCAGCCTGGTCTACAAAGGGAGTTCCAGGACAGGCTCCAAAAACCCAAGAAAAACCCCTCCCCAAAAAAAAAAAAAAAAAAAAAAAAAAAACAAAAAAAATATTGGATAAGAAAGAAAAAAAAAAAAAAAACAAAAAAAATATTGCCATTTGGAAACCCCCGAGGAAGCTGTGAACCTCAGCAATGATCATCAGAAAGAGATAACATCACAAGAAAGAGATGAAATTATCTTGCTCCAAATAAAACTGAAGTATTAACAAGCTGGACATAGATAAATATGGTCACAGTATCTGCTAAATATCCTAGACCTGACAGTAAATAACGGAGGTACTCTTAGAGCCATTGTGTTCTATATGAAAAGCCAACTCCTTTCTGTAGGGCCCCCAATGAAGATAGTTGAAAGGTACTACTGGGGTACAAGTGGCCAAATTCATAGAGTGTGAAAAACTCTATAGGAAAAACTATCACCTTCATCAATAAATTCCAATGCATAACACAGATGGAGAAAAAAAGTCATATAGAAAAAGATACTTAAAAGACATGCTTTAGTTAGGGTCTCTATTGCTGTGAAGAGACACCATGACCACAGCAACTCCTTTAAAGGAAAACATTTAATTGAGGCTGGCTTATAGATCAGAGGTTTAGTCTATTATCACCATGGGAAGCATGGTGGCATTTAGGCAGATGTGGTGCTGGAAAGATAGCTGAGAGTTCTACATCTGGATCAGCAGGCAGCAGGAAGAGACAGAGAGTCATTAGACCTGGCTTGAGCTTCTGAGACCTTAAAGCTCACTCCCAGTGACACACTTCCTCTAAAATGGCCACACCTACTCCATCAAGGCCTCAGCTCCTAATAATACCATTCCCTATGAGCCTATGAGGGCCATTTTCTTTCAAACCACCACAAGATATGTCAACAAATTGCAATATGAGGGTCTTATTTAGATGCTGATAGGAATAAAAAGCATATAAAATTATGAAACTATCAGACATATTTGAATGCTGGTTATATCTTTGATGATACTAAGGAAGAATTTTTGGCATTCTAGGTATATTAACAATATTGGACTTATGAAGTAAAAGGAGTACTTACCACTTAGAGAAATACAGTAAAATGTTCATGAATGAAATAATATATTACCTATGGGTTGCTTGAAGATACCCTATGGGTAAGTAATCTGTGTATAGATACACTAAAATTGACATCAAATGAGTTATCAAGCTGAGTGAGGAGCTCATGGGGACTCTTGGTTCATAAACTACTCCTTGGTCTAGTGTCCAGACTCAGGAAGGTAGCTCTTGTTACCATGATGCCTATTTACATATTTTAATTAATTAATTATTTATTTGTGTGTGGAACATGTGTATACAATGGTACACATGTTCCAGTGCATATATGTATGTTATGATCAATGTGTGTGTACTCCAGACTTGGTGGCCCATAAGCTTCCAGTCAATTCCCTTGTCTCCATCTCTTACCTTGTCTTAAGAACACTGGGATTACAGATACATCTCACCACATCTGGCTGTTTACATGAGTCCCTGGGATTGAACTGAGTCATCAGGCCTGTGCTGTAAGTGCTTTTCCATGCTCGGTTATCTCCCAGTTCTCCTATTTTCATGATTCTCTGTAACATGAAGGGCCTGCTTGTTGGGGTTTCTGTCCTGCCCAGTTCCCCACAGTCGGCAAGCCCCAAAGAAAATCACACAGAGAGTCTGCATTAATTATAAACTGATTAGCTCAGTCTTCTTATTAGCTCTTGTAGCTCATATTAACCCATTGTTCTTATCTATGTTAGCCATGTGGCTCAGTACCTTTCATAGCAGGGCAGATCACATGTTGCTTCTTTGGAGTCTGGGCAGGAGTGTGAGGAATGGGCTTCCATCTTTCCAGCATTCTCCTGTTCTCATCTCCCTGCCTCTACTTCCTGTCTGGTTGACCCGCCTATACTTCCTGCCTGGCCAATCAGCGTTTATTTAAAACATGATTGACAGAATACATACAATTCTCCCGCACCACTCTCTGTAGTGATATGAGCGGTGGGCCACTTCCTGCAGCCCAGCTCCCAGCTGCCTGGCTAGCTAGCTTATGCCCCCCGAAAAAAGAACACACAAACTGTATTCATTTAAACACTGCCTGGCTCATTATCTCCAGACCCTTATTAGCTAACTCTCACATATTGATTAACCCATTTCTATTAATCTGTGTAGCACCACAAGGTGGTGGCTTACCGGGAAGATTCTAACCTACATCCATCTTGGGCCGGAGCTTCATGGCGTCTGCCTGACTCTGCTTTCTTCCTCCCACAATTCTGTTCTGTCTTCCTCACCTACCTATGTTCTGACCTATCAGGTCAAGCAGTTTTCTTTATTAATTAACCAATGAAAGCAACAGATAGATAGAAGACCCTCCTACATCAATTCTCTCTTCAGGGGTTGCAGCTAAGAGAATACAGTCATATTATCTGCTAAATGTTCCAGGCCTAGAAGCAGTAACGATGATACTCCTAGAGCCACTGCTTTCCGATGTGAAAAGCCATTATCTTGTTTTGGAGTACTAATCGCTCAGTACTATTAACAGCATTCAAATGCCTTTCTGGCTCAAAATTCCAAAGTCTTCAACATCACCCCACCCCCACTCAACTCAATTGGGTGTAGTTTTTCACAGCAAAACCCCAAATCTGCTACCAACTTCTATCTTAGTTGGGTTTCTATTGTTCTGATAAATACCATGACCAAAGCAATTTGGAGAAGAAATGCTTTTTATTTCATCTTCTAAGTCCCAGATGACAATGTGTCACTGAGGGAAGTCAGAGCAGGAATTTAGAGGCAGGAGCTGAAGTAATGCCCATGGAGGAATGCTGCTTCCTGACTTGCTCAGCATGCTTTCATATGCAACCCAGGACCACCTGCCCAGAAGTGGCAATGCCTACAGTGGCTGCTCTCCATCACATCAATCGTTAACCAAGAAGATGCCCCATGGACATGTCCACAGGCCAAGCTGATGAAGGCAGTTCCTCGAGGGAGGTTTATCATCTAGAGAATGGCTTTAGTTTGCATCAGGTGGACAGTACTGCCACAGGGTTAATTCATAAGAAGAAAAAAGTGTTTAAATGTTTATACCTGACAAAGGAATGACCTTATAAAAAGTACAAAAATCAAGTTAAAACAAACAAACAATAAAACACAGCCAACTAACGAACAAGCAATATCCCAAAATACATGAAACTGAAAGTGGTAGAATTCAAAGAGAAAACAAATAGATTTACAGTTGTATTTGAAAACCTTGACACTATTTTCTTAGTGTTTAGCAGAGCATATTGGCAGTTGTTAAGACATCAGCTAACTTGTCCTTCCTGCCATGCTTGGCTCTTTCTTACCCAAACCAGCAGAAGACTTATAATTCCAAATGCACATACAACTGTCACCACAGAAAACCATATGCTGTCACATAAGGGAAATGTTAATAAAATTAAATGAATGAAAACAGTAAATAGTGTACCCACTGAACATAAGAAAATGAAAAAATGATTAAACAATTAGAAAAATGTCTAATTATTTGAGATAGGTACAGCTTTGCATGCATGTAATTCTAGTACAGAGGATCGAGAAGCAAACATATCAGAATTTTAAGGTTACAGTGGGCCTACATAGTGAGTCCAGGCCAGCCTGGGCCACATAAGACCTTGTTTAAAAAACAGATAGCTAATCTCTAAATGTTTAGAAATTGATTAGTGCAATGGTAACAGTATACTTGACTTAGTTAATAATTGGAACCCAATCATGTTTTTCTTCTTTATCCCATAAACACTCATGTATTGTGTGTGTGTGTGTGTGTGTCATTTGCTTTGCATCAGTGACAGAAGAAAAGAACTTTTTAAAAAGTTATTTATTTGTATTTTATGTACATTGGTGTTTTGCCTACATGTATGTCTGTGTGAGAATGTTGGATCTCTTGGAACAGGAATTACAGACAGTTGTGAGCCACCATGTGGATGCTGGGAATTGAACCAAGGACCTCTGGAAGAGCAGCCAGTGTTTTTAACAGCTGAGCCATCTCTCCAGGCCCGAAAAGAGCTTTTGGTGTCAAGAAGGGCTTGCAAAATCTAAGAGGAACTCTAAAGGGATAATGTGCCATCAATTCCTGTTTGAGATGTTTAACATCTATGGTTCAGCAGATAGAGGCTTTCACTGCTAGAACTTCCTAAAGGGAGCCCTGATGGCGTCAGCAAAAGCACATCAGTTTTCAAGTCCATATGGCAGGGAGTTAGGAGGATATACTTCCAACCCAGCACTTATGTGGGCATCCCAAGGACTGCAAGCGTTGGGAGGAGATGTGGAAACTACCGTTGCTATGGACTCTGCATCTCGTGATAGACACTGAACAGTCTGTCAGGCAGCCTTTCAAGCAGAAAAATGGAACAGTATTTTACTAATATCGTAAGAATAGGGTGAAATGACCAGAAATAAATGGCATGGGGTGGGTCACTTTAAAGTGGTATCTGGTTTCACTACACCAAAGATGTTTACCTGCTAACCACATATAAATCATAAGGGCAGAAGTGGAATGGCCTACTTTCCTAGAATAAGGACGTCCTGATAACTTAATTGTTTGACAGCCTGTGGGGAGAGAGACATCCCCACGCGCCCCCCCCCAGAGAGACAGAGATATACACAGAGAAGCAGAAACAGAGACAGAGACCTGAGCAGCACTCTGCTTGGCCTCCAATACATTTCCCTATATGGAGAATAGCCTTATTGATTCTTACCTGGTAGAACCACTACCTTAATCTTCTAACAGATAATGTTTGGAAAGGATCTTTAAAGACAAGTGACAAATGCAGGAGGCTGGTATAAACCTGTCTAAACAGTGCCCAGGGGCTGGGGGGAAGGAAGGGAAAGTAACGTGATTACATTTTCATTTCAAAAAATTAAAAGCTCTTTTGAAAGGGATACAATTGGCGATAACATAATTATGGTTGATAAAGTACAGAACTTCCCTGATCCACTTTCTTACTATATTTTCGGTCAAGAAGAAATTTTTATACTGAAAATTTTGGCTCAGTGTTTGTATAACTTTACCATGTATGTGCCAGACATGGGGATTTGGTGGGTCTGAAGAATTTGCTGTTTTAATAAGCTCGTAGATGACACTGTTGTTGCTGCTGCTGCTCCTGGTGGTGGTGCTGCTGGTGGTTCTTAACCACACCTTTCCTAGTGAGAGTCTGGGCCAGATACTGATAAAGGAAGAAAAGTCCAGGGTGAGTAAATGCTTTATCAAAAAAGCATCCCATTGCTCAAAAAAGGTTTGCGTCTATGGTCTGGATGAATTACTTCCATCTCTCAGTATCGAGGAGCAAACGAGAAAACTAAATTACTGTTGGACATAATTTTATTTCATCAGTTTGGAGATTAGGAGAAGTGCTAAAAGCTCAAGGGTATACAAGTTTGGGCGTAGATTTTAAAATGGAAAGGAGAGTGTCAATACACTCGAGAACTCCAGGAGACAGTGTAATCAAAGAGCTGGGACTCCCTGGGAGCAAAAGTTGGCAGACTGGTTTCATTATCTGTCATAGGTTTACTAGCATGCTAGTTCAGGGAAATTGGATAGAGAGCTAGTGACATTTTCTGAGCCCTACCTGAGGACGTTCATACTTTTATTTCTGGTTGTGAGGATAATTAGGGGTGGGGCTGGTGGCTGGTTGCACAAGTGTGCCCAGACAGCTCTGGCTAATGCTGATAAGATCCCAAGGGCCAATCTCCAGCCCTGTTACAAGTCTTCACCCTTGACAATTTTATTGATAACTGAGATTGGAGAATCTCAAAGATTAGGGTATATTAGACTATCTTGGTTGAAAGGGGGTGACTGATAGAAATGTAGGTTTCAAGTTTCTAATCCTTTACTCTCTTTTAGCAGGTTCGGAATAGGGCAATCATTTTTTTTTTCTTGCAGTGCTGGAGAATGAATGTAGTTCCTCGTGCATGCTAGGCAAGTGTTCTACCACAGAGCTTCAGTTTTCTTAGAAATAAGATGCTTTTTATCTTGGTCTGTGTCTATTTTATGTTGGAACAGAGCACCTGATTTGTAAAGAATAGAGGTCGACTGTATCTCATAGTTGTATAGGGTGGGATGTTTAAGAGCGTGCTGTTGGAATCTTCTGGGATTCTGGTGAAGGACCGTATTGTTTCAGCTTAGGGAAGCGAGAAGGGGAATCAAATGGATGCAGAAGAGAGAGAATGCAGGCAGGTTGTCTTATAGCAACTTACTCTTGTAGTAACTAATCAGTCATACAACTGAGAACTCGCTCATGCAGGAAGGGTACTAGCGATTCATAAGGTCTTTGGCCCTATGACCCAAATACCTCTCAATAGGCTTCATTCCTCAACATTGCCATATGTGGGCATTAGGTTCCCACACATGAATTTTTAGTGGACACTTTCAAATTACAACAGTCTACATTGTTTTAATTAATTATTTAAAAAGGAAGTTCAGGGAGCAGAGAGATGGCTCGGAGGTTGAGAGTCCTTGCTGTTCTTCCAGAGGACCCGAGTCTGTTGTTCAGCCCCCATGTCAGGCGGCTCACAACTGCCTGTAGCTTTGTTCTGATCTTCAGGTGCATGCATGCACATGAATGTGTGCACAAATAAATGAATGAACATTTTTTTTTAATTTTTCGAGACAGGGTTTCTCTGTAGCTTTTGGTTCCTGTCCTGGAACTAGCTCTTGTAGACCAGGCTGGCCTCGAACTCACAGAGATCCACCTGCCTCTGCCTCCCAAGTGCTGGGATTAAAGGCATGCGCCACCACCGCCCGGCATGAATGAACATTTTTTAAAAGTAGTTTAGAACTTTTGCTTTTGAGGAGGTGGGATGCACACACCTTTCACTATTTCTCCCACAAATGACAACTAAAAACTCTTGCTACTAATAAAGACAAAAAATAAGAATACTGTGATATGGTCTCATCTGGGACCAGACTGCTGCTAAGGGCCATGTCAGGGTCCATGGCCCTATAGATGTCAGGGTATGGATTGATGTATGGGGCACCTGTTGCCACCAAGTGCCATGAGGATGCCCAGGGTCAGATCAACCACCTAAGTCCAGGCTTGTGTCCAAGGGCTAGGAAGCATCCAGATCTGAGTGGCCTGTATTGCTACACAAGGTCATGATGATGTCTGGGCCAGAGCTGTAGCTGCGGGCCATGTCAGGGTCCATGGCCCTACTGCAGCCAGGGTCTGTACTAATGCCCAATGACCCTGTTATCATTGAAGGCCATATAGTCACTAGAGATCGAGGGCCATATTGGTGTCTCAGGGCCATACTGCCACTGGGGCAGTGGTGACATCCAGACTCAGCCACTGTTGAGAACCATGTTGGGGTCCATGGTTCTACCATGGTGGGGTCAGTGCTGAAGTCCAGGTCCTGCATTGCCACCAAAGGTCACATAGAGGCCCAAGGTTAGGGATACAACCATTCCTACCTGAGTGACCAGTCCTTCTACCCAGAGCCAGTATGTCAACCAGGCCCAAGCTGCTGCTGAGGGCCATGTCTGGGTCCATGGTTCAGCTACAGCTGGGGCGGGTGTGGATATCTGTGGTCTGTATCACCTCAGGAGGCCGTAGGAACCATGTGAAATGAAATCAGACGGCCATGTTGAGCTGGCCACGCCCTTCGCTGGACCTAGGAAAGCTGTCCAGGTAGGCAGCTCTCCCTGGACACTGCAGTGAGAGAGCTGCCCCTGCATGAGGAGAAGACAGATGGCCCCCACCCCTCACCACAGGCCAGGGTGAACCGACCCTGAGGGCATGAATGTAGGGAAGCTGACTCCATTCACTTGTCCAAGGTGGGTGAGCCCAGGGGCCTGGACTGACCAACTTGACTACTATCCAAGCCCACAGCTGGGCCTTGGGTTGACCCACCCTAGCACCTATCCCATTCATCTAGGACCGGCTGGAGCTGGTGAAGAGACTGGTCCTGTGGAACGATACCCGCAAGATCTCCACACCTGGGGCAGCCACAGGAGTCCCAGAGGAGTTCCGGTGAGGATCCAGTGATGATGGTGTATCAGAAACCAGAGGCCATGAACCAGACCAGTGACTCATTGCAATGAACATTTGCCAGTAAAACCGACGGGACAAAGATGTGTAGTATTGGGTACACTGAAGCCTCCATTGCCCCCAGGATGGATGAAGAGGTGCTGGAGAAGCAGGAAAGAAGGAGAAGCAAAGAGATTCTTCTATTGTTGTGGATTTTGTTTGGTTTTTGTTGTGGGTTTTTGTTTCTTTGGCTTTGTTTTGCTTTTGTTTGCTTTGATTTGTTTCCTTATATGGGGGTTCATGGAAGGGATGAGAGGAGCATGGCAGGGAGACTGGGAAGTGAATGTGAAACTCCCAGAGTCAATAAAGAAATTATTAAAGAAAAAGATTAAAAAGGAATACTGTGATAAATGGAGAGAAAGTAGACTATTTAGAAATCTTGGAGCCTACAAAATGGCATGATGGTAGATTCCTTGGGTTTTCTCTTTGTATTATCTAGTCTAGAATTGGAGTTACGAAGACACCTATCTGGAATTGCTACTGATTGCAGATGAAGAGAAAAAGGTTCAGGGAAAGTCAGTTCTGTCTAGCCTAAAGATCAGAAAAGGGTAGCCTCAAAAGGCATATTTTTTGACATAATTCTACTCCAGCCAAACACTGCAGAAACACTCTAGCCAGGAGCCTAGACTTCTACCCACACAAGGTTATAACGACACGTTCCAGTCCTCCCACCGAGTGGTATCAGAAGATGCCTGGAAAAGAGGACCCTGAGTACTTCCAAGAAGGAAAGAGGCAGCTTCCCCTCATGGTGCCAGAAGACTTTAGGAAGGAGACTTGGAAGCTGTTCTATAAGCAGGGGGGTATTGATGGAGCCTGCGTGGGAACCCACAGCCCTCATTCCTACTCAGTAGTCCTTCCTCAGATGTGGAAGGGGGTAACCTGGACTTTTACCACAAACTAACAGTAAAGTACATTTATTTCTCCTTTTCTGTGATCCGGCCATCACAAGAGAGCAGTTAAATCCTCAGGCTTAAGTATGGTCAGACATACTCAAAATGTCAAGGCTTCATTAGAAAGCGTTACTGAAAAGTGACTGAAGAAAGATAGTGAAAGTATATTGGTGTTTTAGACAGCTTTACATCACAAGAACAAGGTGCACGAGAATTATCTTATAAAAAGAAAAGATGGGCTGGAGAGATGGCTCAGTGGAAAAGCATTTTATGCTCTTTTAGAGCATCCAAGTTTAGCTTCTGGAATTCATACTGGGAAGCCTCAAATTCCAGTTCCAGCGAATATGACATCCTCTTCTGACTTCTAAGGGCGCCTGCTTACACATGCCATACACACATGAACACACATGCACATGCAAGCATGCACACAGACCCATTAACTTGAGAAAATTTAAAAGAAAAAAAGCTTTATCCAGGTATGGTCATTCAAAGCTGATGTGCCAGCATTTGAAAATGAGGAAGGAGCACTGCCAGAAGCTGGATGCCAGTTTGTGCAACATGCAGGTAGAGAAAGCAAAGGGAGAGCATTTGATTTGCACATATATTTTTGAGCTTCTGGTCCATGACTCGTCAGACCCATTACTGTTATGCGTCTCATGGCAGGAAAAACAGCTCCTTTTTTTTGACCAGTAACTGTTACAATAGGATGGGATCCAACAGTTAAAAAGTAACCAGGGGATAAAGTGAACCAAGAACTCAAAGCACCTGCATACTGAAAATGGTAAGAACATTTATAAGGGATAGAAAAGGGGCCAGAGGGGCTGGAGAGATGGCTCAGAGGTTAAGAGCACTGACTGCTCTTCCAGAGGTCCTGAGTTCAATTCCCAGCAACCACATGGTGGCTCACGGCCA
>NW_004949140.1:596856-606276 GCF_000317375.1 Microtus ochrogaster
TCTCTCTCTCTCTCTCTCTCTCTCTCTCTCTCTCTCTCTCTCTCTCTCAAACATTAAAGAAAAAGCAGGTGGTGCTACATTACTGTCCTACACAGTACCTATCAGAGTAAAGAAAACTGTAGGGACGTTAACTGACGGGGAAAGGGTCAGTTTACCAAACAGACATCAAAATGTGAGTGTGTATCCTCCAAACAGTAGAGCAAACCATGATAAAATGGAAAGGAGAAATAGATAAATCTATGATGGCAGCAGAGTCACCAATATCCCTTTCCCAACAGTTATTAGAACAACTAGACAGAAAACAAGTAAGGATGTAGGAGAAATTCGCAGTAACACCAACTACAAAACTAAATCGATCTGTATAGATGCCGCTCTCCCCGGAGCACACATTCTTTTAAAGTACTCCAGAACATATACAAGAAGAGACCACATACCCTGAAACCAGTTGAAAAGAGTTGTATTGTTTTTACCACAGTTTAGCCAGAGTAAAAACTTAGTAATGGAATTTTGGTTTCTGTTTCAGATGGGGTTTTGCTATAGAACCCAGGCTTGGTCTTAAATTCACAGTAATTCTCCTGCTACAACCTCCTGCGTGCTAGAATGGCAGGCATGAGCCAACAAGTCTGGCTTATAATAACAGAATTATAAGAGGAGAGTCTCCAACCACTTAGAAAGTAAACAACATACTTCTAAATAGCCAATGGGTTGTCTGACTTCACTCTTGTTTGCTATGCTAAAAAACACTGCCGAAACTAGCTTGAGGGAAGAAAGGGTTCATTTTGCTTCCAGGTACCAGGCCATCCTCAATGGAAGCTAAGGTAGGAACTCAAAGAAGGAACCTGGAGGCAGGAACTGAAGCAGAGCCTGCTTACTTACTTGCTCCCTGTGGTTTGTTCGGTTACTTTTCCTACCCAGCCCGTGGCCACCTTCCCAGGGTGGCACCACCCAAAGTGATCTGGGATCTACCACAGAAATCATGAATAAAACAGTGCTCTACAGGTTAGCCTATAGGGCAATCTGGTGGAAGAAATATCTCAACGGAGGTTCCTTTTCCCAGGTATGTCTAGGTTTGTGACAGGTTGTCCAAAACTAACCAGCGTAGGACCAAATTGTAGGGGGAAACTGAAGTGTATGGAATGGCTCTACCTGGCATTTAGGGTTGCTAGGAAACCGTGTGAATCAGGAAGGCATGGTGCAGCTGGAGGGACAATCACAGGCCAGTGGGAGACAACACAAAACCCAGCATATCAAATGGTTTTGGGCAAAAGTGCAAAGGAAATTTGATGGAGGAAATATTTTTCCATACATGATGATGGAATCAAACACACACACACACACACACACACACACACACACACACACACGAACAGACAAACTCCCCTTGCTTATATATTATATACTTCATCCTATACAAAAATTAACTCAGAATGGATCATGAACTTAAATGAAAATGTAAAACTAAAGCTTTTAGAATAAAAACAGGATAAAATCTTCAGGATGTTGGGACTTGCGAAGAGTTGCTAGACTTGACATCAGAAACTTGATTCATAAGAAGCAAAGCCGAGCTGCATCGGTGGTGTTGTGGTTAGCATAGCTGCCTTTCAACCTCCTCACCTGGACTCAATTCCTGACGATTCATTTTCTTTCTCAACATTAATCAGAAAGGAAAAGCTGATCCATTGGATGTCTTCAAATCTAGAAGAAAACTCCCCTTTGCTCTGGAAAGGACACTACTAAGAGCATTCAGAGAAAGCAACAACCTGGGAGAATATTTTCAAAGCACAGAAACCTCTGTGGATTCAGAAAGCACTACTGAGAACTTACAGCCATGAGAGGCAGCCCAGGAATGAGGAGACGCATTGGCAAGTACGTATAGGAAATGGTGCCTGACATTTCCAAGCAGTGCAAAATAAGACCATAGTGAGATATCACTACACATTTGTCAGAGTGCAAGGAACAAGATGACAGCACTAAATGCTGGTAAGGCCCTGGAGAAATAGGATCACTTATACATTTTGGGGGGCTGTTATACAGCACAATTACTCCTGGAAAATTCATGGTCCCCCTTTAGATCACATTTATTTATTTATGTATTTATTCATTGATTAGTGAGTGTGCGCCCCTGTATGTGTGTGGGGGGCATGCACATGCCACAGTGTATGTGTGGAGGTAAGAGAACAACCCGAGGGAGTTGATTCTCTCCTTCCTCCATGTGGGGCTTGGGTATCAAACTTGAGCGAATGATCAGGCTTGGTGGGAGCACCTTCACTCTCTGAGCCATCTCGCCAGCCCTAGGTTTTCTTTTCAATTTCGTCTTGCTGTCTCGTTGTCTGAGAAAAATCTGTTTGGTTTTTGAATAGCTATGAAGTTTCCATTCAAATCTCCCCATGGTAAAATATTTGGATTGTCTTTTAATCATATAATTTGTAATTTAGGATCTATGCATATATATGTATATATACAAAATGTGTGTGAAATGTTTTTATAATCTTAATATAATTCTTTCACCAAATATTTGATTTTAGGATGTTTTTACTCTATATGCTTTGTCTATTTTCTAACTGAATTGCTTTAGTTTTTAGTTTTTCATTTTGTTTGATTTTGCAGTGCTAGGGACTCAAACTCAAAACTTTGAGAATGTTTGACAATAACTCTGCCACTGAGCTACATTCCCAGCCCTAGTATTTTAAATTGTATTTATTTTTAATTAATGGCATAAGAACATAAAGGTGAGGTCATAAATGTGAGCGAGAGTGGAGGGGTTGGAGGTGAGAGGTCAGATACAATGTAAATACAGTACTTGTGTATGAAAGCCTTTACGAGTAAAAACTAAATGGAAAGGGCGTAATGAGTGTACATATAAATGGGGTAAAATGTGATGTTTTGACACGTATACATTGTACAAATTTGGAATCATAGCAACTATACTTATCTCTTCAGACATGTACAATTTCTTTATGGTAAAATGTATGAGTCCTGTCTTCTAACTTTTTGAAATGTTTAGTTTATTATTATTGTTAAGTAGGGGAGTTTCTTTTAAAAACACGGCCTGCCCCAGCGACTTCACAGAGTAGCCACTCTTCCTGCAATTGTCTTAGACAGTATAAAACAATGGAGGGCCTGTAGTGTAATAGGTTAGCTTGCAACACTTTTACAAAGTGTAAAATATCTAGGCATATGAGCACCTGGAGTTGCCGAATTTCCAGCCAGCTTAATAAATATGTACCCCTTCCCCTTGCCTGTCCCTTAGATAAGCCCCATCTCTCCACCTAGCAACCTTTGAACTTGAGGAGATGATTCATCGTCTAGGTTCTGTCTAGATTGCCTGGGTCTGGCTCCCTTCAAATCCCCAAGTATGTTATGCAGCTTTTCTCCTCCCCGGGGTTTAGGCAGCTGCCTGATACAGGAACCATGAAATCACGAGGGAAGTCGGTAACATCCATTTTCCATTGCTGCCAGTACACTGCCTGAGATCCAGATGGAGGTCAGAAAGCTACGTGAGAGCTTCAGGGGCAAACCGACCTCCTCTACTTTCATGGGTCACATAATGATTTGTGGCTTCTCTCTGTGCTGCGTGGGCTTCTTGGCTTGCTATCAGGGTTAAGAGTCAAAATGAGTCTGCAGCATTTGTTTCTTCTTGGCTAGAGATGAAAGTTCACTTCCTTCCGCGGGGAGTCTTTGACTCTCGTTCTCTTTCACCTTGTCACATTTACAGCCTCTTTTAGAGTCCTCCTTTTTCCAACCCATGACACCTCTTAGGACTCTTGCTGTCTTATTTCCAATTGATGTTGATGTTTGTATCATGTGTGAAAACCTTACAGGGACTCCGGCACGTTGTTCAGTTGCAAAGCGTCATGCCTCTTGACTGTTGGTTGGGCATGGCTTTGTGCTGATTCACAGAAGTTGCATACATAAGATGGGAGGATAATTAATGTCAAGACAGACAACACATGCTGAGATCCATAGGAATAGTATAGAAAGTAGCTTATAGCTTTAGATCTCATCCACTCCTGTGTTCCAGAGACCAGAGAGAAGTCGAGGACTTTCCCAGGGGCTTTTCCAGCCTTATGCTCAAAGCTGCTGTTGTTTCTCTAGTAATTTTTCATTGCTGCTTTAAGAAATTATCACAAATTCTGTGGCTTAAAACACTGATTCATTATCTGTAGTTTATTTAGAGGCTTGTCAGGATAAAAGGATCTCTCTCTGTCTTCAGTGGTAGTGAGTTCTCCATCTCTAAACAGAGACCAGCATAACCCAGGAGAGGGAACATCTTCCAGTCTTGAGATACCTGGGCCTGACTGACAGCAGAATTTCAGGAGTAAAGCCAGCTAAATGTATTAGCTTAGATATGTCTGCTTTTAGAGGGCCTCCAGCAGAATCAATGCCTTAATCAGTTTTGCTCAAAGGTCACTTGTAAATAATCTAAAAGCTTTACAGTATCCCTTGTAATTTGGTTAAAATTTTTCTTTTAATTCATTTACAATTTACATTTGGACTATATCCGAAAACCCTGGCTAGGTGTACTGGATATCTTTCCTAATGGTAGGTAATAAAATAAACACGAAGTACTAGAATCTTTTCTACAGTGGTAAAAGCATTTTAGGAGCATACTTTGGGAAACACCTGAAGGAAACCCATACGACACTCTGGGCAGTATGGAAGAATACAGGAGACAACACAGTAGGCTCTGAAAGAGAGTGTATAAGGACACAAGTTTTGCAGGCTTTCAGATCACATTTACCCACCTGCCTGCATCTTTGCCCTCTACTGCCCATACTCTGCCTCTATCACGTTTCCATCTATATCTTGCCTGTACAGCCCTTGCACTTGTATTCTGTATCCTATTCGTTCCTCCCACCCAGTATCATTGCTACAGCTCCCCACCACCCTTGTCACCAACACAAAATTTAAAAATTTCCCTCTTTACCCAAGAGAGGCCCTATCATACAACAAAAGTATATGCTCAACTATGTTCATAGCAGCATTGTTTGTAATAGCCAGAACCTGGAAACAACCTAGATGCCCTTCAATGGAAGAATGGATGAAGAAAGTATGGAATATATACATATTAGAGTATTACTCAGCAGTAAAAAACAAGGACTTCTTGACTTTTGCATGCAAATGGATGGAATAGAAAACACTATCCTGAGTGAGGTAAGCCAGACCCAAAAAGAGGAGCATGGGATGTACTCACTCATATTTGGTTTATAGCCATAAATAAAGGACATTGAGCCTATAATTAGTGATCCTAGAGAAGCTAAATAAGAAGGAGAACCCAAAGAAAAACATATAGGCATCCTCCTGAATATTAACCTTCATCAGGCGATGAAAGGAGACAGAGACAGAGACCCACATTGGAGCTCCGGACAGAAATCTCAAGGTCCAAATCAGGAGCAGAAGGAGGGGGAGCATGAGCAAGGAACTCAGGACCGACAGGGGTGCACCCACACACTGAGACAATGGGGATGTTCTTTCGGGAATTCACCAAGGCCAGCTGGCCTGGGTATGAAAAAACCTGGGATAAAACCGGACTCGCTGAACATAGCGGACAATGAGGACTACTGAGAACTCAACAACAATAGCAATGGGTTTTGATCCTACTGCACATACTGGCTTTGTGTGAGCCTAGGCAGTGTGGATGCTCACCTTACTAGACCTGGATGGAGGTGGGCGGTCCTTGGACTTCCCACAGGTCAGGGAACCCTGATTGCTCTTTGGGCTGAGGAGGGAGGGGGACTTGATTGGGGGAGGGGGAGGGAAATGGGAGGCGGTGGTGGGGAGGAGGCAGAAATCTTTAATAAATAAATTAATTAATTAATTAAAAAATTGCCCTGTTACTGGAGAATTTCCATTAGTGTATAAACATGTTATTTCTTCCATCACAAAAAAATTAGCCTTTTGATCTAACTTCCCCCTTTAACTAATTGCACTTATTTCCTGACTCCTCTCTATAACCAAATTCCTTGAAATACCTGTGTATATTTGACAACTCCAGTTTTTCCTCTTTTCCTTTTTCTCTCTTCAACACGATCTTTGGAGGCTATTATTGCAAGCACCGCACCTAACTGCTTTTGTAAGAGCTACTTTCATCATCCTCTCCCGTGACTTGGAAGTATCTCACTGTCTGTGGAGTGGTCTCAAACTCACAGAGATCTGCCTGCCTCTGCCTCCTGGGTCCAGGGATTTAAAGATGTGCACCGACTATGGCCCCTCTTGATCCCAGGGTTTGTTTTCACTTCAGCTATTCAAATTTTATACATTGGCATTCTCCAGGGCTCAGCACCTGGAACTCTGTTCTGTATCAGTATTCTTCCTTTGACGGCCTCATCTAATCTCATAGCTTTAAGTACCATCTGCATGTTGATGCTGTTTTAACATGCATACCCCATCCAGACCTTCATTCTGAACTCCAGACTCATACGTCTGCCTGCTTTATTGACATCTGCTCTTGGAGTTTGTGGTAGACAGAATTCTAACATAGGCCGTGTGATGTTTACCCCTTTGCATCTGTGCCCTGCACAGTCCTTTTCCCTGCAGTAAAAATGGAACCAGTACATATCCCACCACGTTGTGAGGAGATTAATAATATAGCAAAGTAAAGATATTCTTCAAAGCTAAGAATATTTTTAGCATATAGAGAGAACTGTTACTAATATTTTCGTAGAATTCCCTGGACTTGGCCCTCTATACATGTCACACACATATAGCACAAGGGATATACTTGTGTCTGTGTGACCCACATGACATATACCTGTTAATCATGTTCTTTTCCTTATTAACAACATGTTAGAGGTGTTTATCATGTCATTAAATTCATGTGGGTGATAGTCTAGAAAGTCTTTCTGCCTGGCAGGGTAGGAGCTTCTTCTGGTCTCCCTGGTCCCTGGTGTTTGTCCCACAACAATCCTGATGACACTAAAGACAGCAAGTTTGCTTGACTGCTGGCTTCATGATTTCCCATAGGCAGCTGGCTCAGTGGGGACAGAAGCCAAGTTAGCATGCTTCTAAAGATTTACTTACTTATTTTTATGTGTAGGTGTCTTTGTGTGCATGTGCCACCTGTGGTGGCCAGAAGAGGGCATCAGATTTTTCTGGAGCCGAATTTACAGGTAGTTGTGAGCTGCCCAATGTGGGTGCTGGAAACTAAACTTGGGTCCTCTGGAAAAGCAGCAAATGTATTTAATTGCTGGCCATCTCTTAAGTCCATCACAGTTTTGTCTAGATTCCCAGATAAGAGCAGGAGTAAGCGCTTGCTGGATGGGTGACCGAAGGAATGATTTACACCTATGATTCTCAAAATGTGGTTTTCAGGTCAGTAGTGCAGCCATTGCCAGAGAGTGTGAGACAGGCTTCTTCTTGAGAGTCACCTCCACACGCAGAATAAGAAACTCTGGAGATTGGCACTAGAAAAAAAAATTAAACTCTCAAGTGATTCTTAAGCCTGTGAAAAATGTGCGAACCAGCCAGGGCAGTCACAGACTTCACAGCCTGAAGGAAGACAGTGCTGGACCCGAGGGTAGCTGGAAAGATCAACTGGTATCATTCTAGGTGGGTAAAGTAAGACAATATCCCATCATCTCACTAGGACTGAGATGTGCCATGAGGCTTTTGTTGAAGAGGGGCCGTTCATGCTCCACTGGATGGTCCTGCACTCATGTAGATATTAGAATCACTAAGTGAACTTCATGGTCTCTTGTTTGTTTGCTTGTTTGTTTTTCAAGACAGGGTTTCTCTGTAGAGCCCTGGCTGTCCTGGAACTCACTCTGTAGACCAGGCTTGCCTTGCACTCACAGAGATCTTCCTGCCTCTACCTCCTGAGTACTGGGATTAAAGGTATGTGCCACCACAGCCCAGCCATGTAAGATCTCCTTCTTAAAGAAAAGAGCACATGAATTTGGGAGGGAATAGTGGTGATGGGGATGGAGGCATGTCTTAGGGTTCCTATTGCTTAAACACCTGACCAAAAGCAACTTGGGTCGGGGAGGGTTCATTTTACATCATCCAAGAAAGTGAATACAGGAACCTGGAAGCAGGAACTGAACAGAGGCCTTGAAGGCACACTAATGACTGGCTTCCTTCTCATGGCTTGCTCAGTCCGATTTCTTACAGCATGAAGAAGACCAGTCGAGGAGTGCCACATCCCATAGTGAGTGTAGTCCCCCCACATCAATCAAGAATGGAGAAAATACCCTGGTGCTAGCCCATAGGCCAATCTGGTGGGGACATTTTCTCACTTGAGGGTTCATCCTCCTCAATGACATTAGCTTGTATCAAATTCACCTAAAACATAACAGGGAAGAAATAGAGGGGAGGGAATGACAGTGTACTTGATTCAAACTCATTATATGCGTGTATGAAATTCTAAATTAATTTAAGAAACAGCTCAGCACCGGACTGAAATCTCAAGGTCCAAATCAGGAGCAGAAGGACAGAGAACACGAGCAAGGAACTCAGGACCGCGAGGGGTACACCCACACTCTGAGACAATGGGGATGATCTATCGAGAATTCACCAAGGCCAGCTGACCTGGGTCTGAAAAAGCCTGGGATAAAACCGGACTTGCTGAACATAGCGGACAATGAGGACTACTGAGAACTCAAGAACAATGGCACTGAGTTTTGATCCTACTGCACGTGCTGGCTTTGTGGGAGCCTAGGCAGTTTGGATGCTCACCTTACTAGACCTGGATGGAGGTGGGCGGTCCTTGGACTTCCCACAGGTCAGGGAACCCTGATTGCTCTTTGGGCTGATGAGGGAGGGGAACTTGATTGGGGGAGGGGGAGGGAAATGGGAGGCAGTAGCGGGGAGGAGGCAGAAATCTTTAATAAATAAATAAATTAAAAAAAAGAAACAGCTCAGCACCTTCAGCATCTGGTCCTCTGACTTGACATGGAGAACTCCACGCCGAGGTAGTTAGTGTGTTGAACAATTGACCAAAACACTTCTTCCATCTATTCAGCAGATTCTTCATGGTTAGTCATGACCTGTCACAAGACCCTCACTGGTGGGATTCCAACGTGAAGGGAACTTCTTCCAACCACTGCTTTCAAGCTGTTGCCATGAGCACCATTTTGAATTAGCTGGGACAAATGACATGGCCCAGCCCACCCCCACCTCCTGACTGCCCCTTCAGGAAACAGGCATGGACAAAAGAACACTCAAAAAATACGTTTAGATACAGTTAGTTAACATAGAATTAATTTCCACTGGGAAATTATCTGGAGTGAGCTTGACCCGGTGAAGTGAATGAATGATACTTCTTTTAAAAGGGAGTTGGATACTTGAAATTGTCTTTATGGGACCTGATACTAGGTACTGGGTTTATATACCTGATGTGGGAGTGTCATATATCAATCTGTTGATTTCATTGGTTAAGTAATAAACAAACTGCTTGGGCTCATAGCTTAGAACATAGGTGGG
>NW_004949140.1:606586-607545 GCF_000317375.1 Microtus ochrogaster
GGGCATAAGCTAGCAGGCGGCCCGGGGTGCTGGGGACGCAGCCCCGCCGCTCATATTACTACAGATGATGAGGGAATGTTAACAGGTCTGATCATGTGACTGTCTCATTCGGGTTGTCACAGTCTTTCTGATTCTTGTGGTAATGGCTAGGTTGAGAGGATAGTGTTCCACAATATCTCGCTCCTTATTCCATCTCGTATATTCTTTCCACTTCCTGTACTGTTGTGTTCCTCGAGCTTCAGAGGAGGATATTATATATATATATATATGGCTATTTTATTCCATTTGCGGATGGGCATTAGGCCCCCATGGCCATACAGTAACTGTGTCTTTATTCTCAGCAGCCTGATCAATTCCATCTCTGCAGGAACCACTACCTACTATAAAAAGAAAGTTTCTCTGGTTAAGACCCAAAATAGCAATGACATATGGGTATAAAGCTAAACGTTGAGAAAGTGGTTTGGCAGGAATCTATTCGTTTAACCACAGCAGTATCTTTCCCACTAGGCCCATGACCTTCTCCATCACAAGTTTTTGCGCTATGGTACCGAATGCGGATTCCTTCCTGTGAAGCATTTGGTTGTGCCCACAACAGCTTTTCCACTGTTGTCCTAGTAAAGCGCAGCTTTCGGAGCGTGTTTGCAGCGTGGCAAACCCAAGCAGGAATGTCAGAGACAGTTCCTTCAGCTACCTGTATGGTGTCTTCCAGCACTAGGAATGCTTCAGCAGGGAAGTCTCTAGTTTAGTTCCAACTTGAGTCTCTGTATCTTGCAACCAGAGCCTGTAGAGTATTCAGCAATAGGGTCTTACTGTGCAGTTCTAGCATGGAGCTGGCAACAGTGGCAATAACCTATATCAAAGGGGGTGGGTGCTTCAGACAACTCTTAGAGAATCAGCCTATGGGGATTTAGCATAGGGATTTCTGTTCCATAACTTGCTTTAGTTGCTTTTCCTTTGCT